>NC_141274.1:615000-850000 GCF_054856545.1 Hippocampus guttulatus
ATCTTCCATATTCATATCACAGCAAACACAGGGCGTGCTCGGATATCCAAAGTTGGCGGACGTGTCTGTCAAGACGGGGCTCATTCAATGGTCTCAAGACTAATGCCCAAAATCGAAGACAAAATCAGCTATACACTATACGATCTCAAAGTACCACAAGAGAAACCGCCAAGATGTGCCCCAATCAGAAGGTGGCAAGTCTAAATTACAAAGCCTTAAAACCGATCAATTGAATTATATTCCTTCAACAATTTGTCATAAAAACGGAGGTTCGCGGGCCAGTTTATCACTACTTGCATATCCATTAGGCGTTCTGAAAATTTCAAGCCCCATGTGAACTCTGTAAACTCAACTTTAAAGTTTAAAATCAAAAGTCAAGTTTAAAATCACTGTCCAGTTTAAGAGTGTTGACTTAAGATAAGGAGACAGGGGGCCCAAGTCAACACGATGGGATGTACAAGGGCCACTGGGACCAAACAGTATCACCTCTGTCTTCTTTTCATTGAAATTCAAAACATTTTGTGCCATCCGGGTTTTGATTTCTTCCAGGCAGGATAGAAGTGGCCAATGGGAGCAGATACAGTGAGAACAGCAGAGGCCCCAGAATTGAGCCCTGTGGAACACCACATGACAGAGGAGCAGTACGTGACTCAGAGCAGCCGAGGCTGACACAAAAGGTTCTATCTGCTAAATAGGACCTAAACCACCCAAGAGTACATAGTAGGAAATACTTACTGTACAGAAAACTCATTTTTCAAGGATTCATACGATGCAAAAGCCCGAGACCCTGGGAAAATCAGCACTCAACCATCTGTTTTTGTGAGTGCCTTATGTAGCTAGAAGCTCCATTGATTCATGATTGAAAAATTTGGGAGTCCATATGTGTAAACAATCCTCCTATGGGTTTAGGATTCGTCAGTGGGAGGTATGTGTGGAGGCGCTAGCGGCTGTACTCGACACCACAGAACAAGGAGAAGACAGGGGAAGGAAGGTGGAAGGAAGTTAGTGGCTGTGGACTTGGGCCACTTATTTACCTTTTTGCTCCACTTCTATTCCAGGCGGTGAAAAAAAAAAGAGTAAAATAGGGAGAGAAACGTTATCATGAGTCATCCGGCAGGTACAAGAAGAGAATTAGGTGCGAGAGGATGCGACCGTGACATGAACTGCACACAGGCTGCTTTTTAGGGGAAGAGGGCGAAAAAAAACAACAACAAGATGTTAGTTAATGCACATATTCCCTGGTGTCCTAAACGGGCGATAAAAGCCATTCAACTATAGACGCGCGCATGTGAAAAAGCAGAGCCCTAATGATACAAGCTTTGGAGAAAACAAAAAATGGGGCCACTGCGCACAAGATTATAATAACAGAAAGCCTGAGCTGCTGGGCGGAGAAAAGGCTGCGTGAAAAATTGCAGGTTAGACAGCAAGAGGAGGTTAGTGGCAGGAGGTGAAAGGGTGGTCTGTTTGAAAGAAAGGGAATGCACACACAAAAAAAGGGATTTCTTTTTTCTTGCAAGTGTTTACTATTCATCAACGCTAAGCACTTTCACAGGGGTGCACAAGAACCTCGGCTACGCTCTAATAAACTTGTTTCAAACAAGCGCTCACGCGGGTTTTGCGCTCGTCATAAACGCAGATGTCCATTAGAACTCAAACAGCGACTGAAGTGAATTCACCAGTTACATTTGAGTCGGAAATCATGCAAAATACAAGTGGCAGCCCGAATAGAGCGTGCCATTTTATTCTCCAAGGTTTGGAATGATCTCTCATTTCTCTTCTTAGACAACACAGTAGATATTTGCAAGGTAGTATTGTATTCTTAAAGTAATGGCAATAATAAAGCTATGCAAATCCCACAAGGGAGAATGTGCCTTATCTTTTCCAAATGTAGCATTCATTTAAAAATAAATGTATATTTGCAGTTAGCTATGCTGACACTACAGAACAAATACACAATTAGAATTACAAAAAGTACTACAAATAAATAAAATAAAAATGTGTACAATGTTGTGTCCTCTCCCCCATTTCTGAAAAGCGAAGTCAACCCCCAAATGTACTTTACATTCTGTGTATGTTCTATGTAGCCCCGCTGGTCGAAACAGGGCCTTCTGTTTTCTGAAGCTGAGCCATAATTTGTTGTTACCTGAACCCTCAGCAACTGTGTTTTAATTTTCAGTCGACAAGAAGTGGCAAAATTGCCGCCGCCTATGATGGATAAAAAAGTTTGGATTTTGCTGCTTAACTCATATTTCACAAACACATTTTATTTATCAGAATGCCATGTTTGGACAAGTGGAGGCACGTAGAACATATTATTGTTAAGAAAATGTTTGGGTTGACTTCACCTTTAACACCGCATGTTAGAGGCCAAACCTGTAATTAAATCCTAAAAAAGGTTTGCACACTTTCGAAACCGTCAATTTGAAATAATGTCCTGTTTTTTGTGTGTGTAATAAAGGGATCACATTTGTGATTTGAATTTTTTTTTCTCATCAATTAATCTAAAATTGACGGATTCATCAATGATTAAAATGATAGTTCGTGAGCAGCTCTAAAATTGGAAAAACATGTAGCTAGTTCATGGGATTGGTGCTGGAATCGATACTGGCCGATCTCACTCATGGATTGGTGGTATTGCAATTGACAGCATAAAACCCCGATTGGAACACCCCTACTAAATTCTATATGACAGTAAACAATGTGTTTAATATACAGTGAAAAAATGTCGTATTTTTAAAACTAACGAATACATGCAATTAATTCACCTATATTTGCAGCTCAGTATCTTAACCCTTCAGAAAGTAGCAGTTT
Organism: Hippocampus guttulatus; assembly: GCF_054856545.1. Lineage (NCBI taxonomy): Eukaryota > Metazoa > Chordata > Actinopteri > Syngnathiformes > Syngnathidae > Hippocampus > Hippocampus guttulatus. The sequence continues at coordinate 617,812 of NC_141274.1, forward strand.
CAATCTAAAATTAAATTACATTAAATCTATCACCAGCTAAATGAGCCGTGACGCAAGTGGACCCCCCCCCCCCCCTGCCGCCAATCGCTACATTTTGCCACACTCATCCCTTAGTGCGCCATTGCCATTACACCAGCACTGTGCAGCTTGACACGTTGGCGCCCGAACACATACATGAGCATGGTGTGCTTTGTGACAAGCACGTGAGGTAAAATAGCACACAACAACAACAAAAGTCACAGCGTCATTCATCATGGTGGTGATACTTACTATAGGGAACACACTCATACTGGACCTCTAAGTACTTGTAGGTGCCAGGGCATGGATCGGGAAAGACATCGGAGCCAGTGACAACCACACACTGCGTACGGTTGTTGCACCTAGAAGGAATAAGAAAAGATTGACGAAAGATGTCACCACCGGCAGAGAGCTCAGTCGGCACAGGTGGCGGTTGTGAGCGGTTTTAGCTCATTGTTACGATGACGTGCAGTGCTACCTCCAAATTTCGGCGCCCTAAAAGTTGACATTGACCTGACAGGACTCTCAGCCGGTAGCTTTTTGTAAACAAAAGACTTGATCTGATTTAGATCTTGTGTTGCTGGTGCTGAGCATTTGAGTCTTTGGTGATGTTGGATGACAAGGAGATGTAGACTGCTCTCGCACTAAGCTAGGTAGCTTTCTGCAAACCTTTTTTTCCCCTGAAAGCTTTGTTCCCTGGTGCTGAAGAGTTTTGTGTAAACAAACGATTCCGTAAGGTGATGTTCTGTGACTGGTGTCTTATATTTGAGTCACTCTGTGGATGTTCACCAAGAAGGAACATTGAGTGAAGATTGCTGTGTTACCTTTCCCAATGCCCACCAGCTAACCTCTTTTTTCTCCTGAAAGTTTTATTCCCTGACACAGAGCAGTTTTGCTTCCACAAAGGACTCTTTGATTACCACTAGAGAGTCTGTGACTGGTGTCATACATTTGACTGAGTCTATATGTTGATGTTCATTCAACAAGGAGTGAAGATTTCGACTGCTACGTCACGGAATCGCTGTTAGCTAGTTCACTTCCTGCCAAACATTGTATCCAAAAGTTTTGTTCTATTGTATTTAGCAGTTTTTGTGAACAAAGAACTCTGACTCTGATTTTATGTGACTGCTGTCATGCATTTCAGTCCATCTGTTTGATGGTGATGAACAATAAAGACTTCTCGTAACGATTAGCTTATCACGCCAGGCAGCTAGTTGTCTGCCCAACTTTTTCTGAAGAGATGACGGTGCTAGGAGAAGACATGATAGTGAAGATGATCCCCAGACTGCAATGTTTCACTCTGCTGCAAATTATATTTTGATAGGTTGCTACTTTCTGGTTTGTTATCAGTCTCTAAGATGCTATCAAACAGTTTTTAAACAAATGACTTTGCCGTGATTGCCGTTGTACATTTGAGCTCATCAATTTGTTGATGTTTGACAAGAAGGAGCACAGAGTGATTTATGTGGACTGCTGCATTAGCTTCTCGTGCAAGCAGCTAGCTATATGCTAGCTGCTTGCACTAGCATATAGTGCTAGTGCAAGACTCGCAAGTGTTACAGTGTCATGATAATGGGAGATAATCACGAGTAGCAATATGCAGTTCTGGAATTTTTAGCGCTATCAATTGTTTGATTTTGTTATATGCACATATAATTATTCAACATACTTGTGTTTGAATAATCGTAAATGTGTTATGACAATGACTTGAAAGCTTGGAGGGGTAAACTTGGAGGCAGCACCGCAGAAGGGCTGTTGTGTGCATATGTGCGGATATATGAAAAACGCACGTCAGGTATTAGCGGTGGCATTTCCTCAAACATCTGCGTCTATGGAGAGGAAAGACATTCGTTAAAGCGTCACACGGCAGGTGGCTGTGACATGTAACAGACAGACAAGAGTGTGGAGATGCTCCCCCAGCTTGTGTGCAGAAAACACATCAATGGGAGAAGAAATCGGCAACAGCGCCAATTGTAAAAGTTTGCCTTTTTTTTTTTTTTTTGCAAATGTTTCTGGGTGCAAGTAAAGTTCAAGTTAAGAGGCAGGGGGAGTTGGAACGAGAGGAGCGGAGATGGGTGCGACGTTTGCACTTCAAACGAGTTCATTTGAGGCGGAGGGATGGCAGGGGGATAATGCGGGCAAGTCGAACTGAGGCGCACTGAGACACACTGGGAAAAAAAAATTGTGAGGCAGTGATGAATATTTCACAAGGTCAGTAGCCGTCACGTCACGCATGCTGGACATACATTTAAACATTGGAGGGCATGTTTAAAAGAGCCATTAGTCATTCAAGAGGCTACTTAAATTGGATTATTTTGTACAACATCTTTTAGATGCGTATAAAAGCCAAGGACTACATTCAAACACGCTACTTTTGCAACAAAGGGATACGCTAATCAAAAAAACGTTAGGATATTCAGCTCTCGAAGAGAATGTCAGGATGACCTTCAAATGTACAGTAATGCAGGTTGATTTGACCTTGTGTTAACTATTGATTGGACATGTCCAACCGTTCAGCGTTTCCGTGCTTTTTGGACAACTTGCTGTTAGCTCATCAGAAGTTAAATGGCAAAGTTCTTAACAGATGTTTTTGTTCTCATTTGTAATTTTCAAAGATGTCTACTTCTGTGCCTTTCTGTGACTCTTCCAGTCTCTCCGTGCCAACCCGCTAATGAAATTAAGGTTGAGTGGCCACTTCGCACTGAGAAAATCTTGACTTGACCCCTTGGAATGAATGCTAAGTTGCCGTTGATCAACTTGTAGGAGTTGTCTTGATCTCAAACGTGACCGGCGTAATGATGAAGGCTGCGTAAATACATTTATTGGCCGTTAAAACGCTTGTGAATTGTGACATTCAGCCCATTGTGGCAAATGCTTTCGAAAACCCCCCAAAAAACAATCAGTAAAACACATTTGAGATTCATCCTGAAAATTTTACCCAAAAGCCAGATGTCTCCAACCTTTTGTGAGGCGTGTATGGAAAATTGACTTTTGTTGCAATGTGGTAGTGCCTGGCCACCCATCAAGTGTGAAATTACACCACAACAACACCACATAAATTTTTACTTATTTGCATTTTTTTTTTCTGAAAATGTCTGTCTGTGAGCGAGCAGTTAGGTAACAGTCGCGGTATAAAGTAGAATGGCCAGAGGTGCTTTTGGGCCGCTCTGTTCATTTGCAGTCTGGACATTGAGGTGCTGAATATTCCTCCAGAGTTCTCCAATTACAACACACAAAGTCGTACCATGATGTCGTTCAGCGTTTTTTGTTTGTTTGATGGTTTGTTTTGAGGGCTGGGGGGGTTAGTCACTACACAATTCATAAAAGTCTTTCGGTTTCATGCTAGCCACATTCGCGCCTGCTAGGTCAAATTCCTTTGTGTCTGCCATTGATATCAGTTCATCGTATCGCTCAGGCCACATAGCGAGTAGCCAGGATGCGCGATGGACTGTGGCATCACATAAGAAACATTCAAGAAAGAGTTTGGGATGTGACAAATTAAAGTGTTTGAGCCGACGTCTCAACTTTAGAGACTCTTCTGTAGTGTATTGAAAGATGCACAATCCATTTCGACTTGCTTAAGCTTGTTGAACTGAAAGGTTAAAAGTCTACTTACGTGCTTTGGAATTTGATGCACTGTACTCATTCTATGGCCACTTCGATAAATCCTCGGCACAACTTAAAAGGCGGACAAAACATCCGACGTTGAGCTATACAAAGAGGAATACCCCGCCATTATCCAACCGCTTCCTATAAGTACAGCTTGTGGCTTTTTTTTTTTTACTTGTAATATCTGCGGCAGTGTTACACGGCTCGCTTGCTTACTTAGAGAATATTAATTGTTCTTTTCAAGGCATCCCCCCCCCAAAAAATAAAAAAATTCACTATCGGTTCTTCCTACTTGGCTGCTGTTGCATGGGATTGCAGCGCTATTACGCTTGAGCTCATTCTCGTGGTGGAGAAAGAAAAAGCAAAAAAAGAAAAAGAAAAAACACCTTTTCAATCTCCGCTGTCCTTTTGCACCTCTGACCAGGCAGGGAAGGATTTATTCTACTGCTTTATGAGTGGGTCAAAGAAGAGGTGGCAAATACCAGACAGTATTAGAAAACGCACGCGCATGCACACACACACGCACACGCACACACGCACACGCACACACAGGCATTATTTGGGTTTGTGGATCGTTTTAGTGCCAGACCATAGTAAAAAGGATGAGGACAAAAGAAATGGGATGCATCTCTTCATCGATTTATTATTCAATATACTCAACAATTTAATGCTTTTCTGTTCACAGTGCACAAAGGACAAAGTCCAAAAACCCTTTGGCTTTGAATTAAGAAGTGTTTCTGGATACTTTTGTCTGTCTAGTCCTCCAGCGGTGAAGTTCGTTCCTGAGCCCCGCTTGCATTTGTTTACGTCGCCGCGCTGGCACCAAAGCGATATTGGCCGGCAAAGGATTTACAATGGAGAGCAGTGAAAAAAATGAATGTTTCCCAATTCAACATCTCACTTTGATGAAAAGGACATAATGAGACAAATGCGCAAGCTTGACAGGTCGGACATTACGAGGGCTCTGAATGGAATGACCGAAGTAACTCGAGTGGGTTACTCATTGGTCATTTCCCAAGAACCCCCCCCCCCCCCCAACCCCCCCACATCGTAGTCCAGCAGTATTTAGCACTTGAGCTACCTTCATCATACGTTCACATTGTCACTGATCTCATTCAAACGAATCGGAGTGTAGCCTGGAGCAGTGCGTTGATGCAGGGTAGTACCCCACAGAAAGGTTTTTCTTAACCTCCAGGATCCTGCACCGTACCCTGGCTAACTGGAGACTGGATTACTTTTTTCCTCTTTGGTTCCATTTGAACCCTTTCATGGACCCTGTAACCTGAGAACATAGTAAGCTGTCCACCGCAGTAACCGCTGTCCCTGAAAGAGTTAAATACATCTACGTTGCTCATCCTATCTTAGCGCTAAGCTAGTTCGTCTCTCGGGTCAGGCATAAGAACTCAGTGATAATGTTACGGTTTGAGCCCTGCGAGTCCCAGGGACTCGCTGATCAGAACAGTATGAGTCCCATTATGCATTTAGAGAGTTCCAAATTTCGAATTCTGAAATGGTCTACTTATTCAGTTGCATATGGTAATAACACAAACAACAACAATATACATTGATAATTGGTTTATTTCTTATGAACAAATGCTGCAAAAATTTTAATAAATAGGCATACAAGATTCTTATCGCAAAAAAACTATCCAACTTTAGCTGCTTCCACTGTGATATACCCGCAATAAACTTTTGCAACGCTTGTTTTAACGTTACGCGACCTGGCAATCGTCTGCTGAAGGCCGATCTCGCCAATGTCGTCTCGCGAGAACGGAAATCTCGTCACGCGAGATTACTTAACGCGAGATCAAAACAACAATGGCGGCGATTATCAAACTGCGATCGTCGACTGAGAAATTTCCTTGCGTCCCAAAAACGCGCATTATTTGGAACTGTGCGTCCGGCGGGAAAATTATGCGTCTAGGACGCGGGACGCAGAGGTAACAAGACGGCTGAGAACTGCAAACTCCCTTTCGTTTGTTTGGGTCAGCATGGCTCGGCGGTAGAGTGGTCGTTTCCCAAACCAGGTTCAATCCTTCGCCATTGCGACTTTGTTGAAGTGTCCGACTGATCCCCGCGCCACTTGCTCCTGATGCTGCGTCATCATTAGGTAAATGAGGAAACGGTGTAAAGCGCTTTGAGTACCAAAGGCAGAAAAGCACGATATAAGTGACCACCCGTCTTTGCTAGCTTACTACTATTTTTCTTAGTCGATGGCTTTGTTCATATGCTTGTGTTGCTAATGCCCCACATAAATCACCACAATGGGTTCAGTTTTTATGAAAAATGGAAAAAAAAAAAAACCCTTGTCTGCTTCCACGACAGCTCAGAGGAAGACTGAGTAAAGTCGAGCAAAGCTTTTTTGGGCTGTCATTGCATCAGCCGTAATTACGCTCGCTCCCTCTGATCCCGATGATCTCAATCGTCGCAATGAACGCGGATGGTTGCTTTCTTGCCGTCGCTCGCGGGCTCCCGAGGGAGACTTCGTCAGGGAGATCGTTTTGAAGCGCCTGCCGAGAGTTTAACTCGTCGACAGACGAGGTGTGTGGCATGACCGGCCGCGGCCGACCCGAGGTACGGGGAGGGGGTGGGTGCGCAGCCGCCGTCAGAAGCGGGGACTCGGGATGTAAATTTAGAAGGACAGGGTGAAAACGGCGGGGCTGGCTTCTATTCCCAGGCGATGGCGCAGCATCATGAATAAAGGTGGGAGATAGCGAGAGGCGAGCTGAAGAGGACAGTGCTCGGTGCGTGCAAGCTGAACTTTGCCGCTTACTATTTATGAATAGTTCATCCACTGGCCTTTAAAAATATACACACCTCTTGGGGGGCGAGCGCAGTGAAGTGTCGCCGCCACGGCCACCGCTTGACAGCGAGGCGGCCTCCTGTGAGAGGCTAAGCGGGATGAAAGGCCCCGTGATGAGCAATGCCTGCTACCTGAGGCGCAGCCACTTCAATGCGGTACAAGTGTTTGAACAAAGCAAGCCCGCCGCCCCAGATGCTTGAATTAGGAGGCTTTTGGCTGAGTCACAGTCTGTGGGAGTTGCACTAATTTTAATAACTCAGACGGCGACAGCAGCATGCTGCAAAGGGACGTCAATTCCTGCCTGTCTAGAATTCATCCCATCAGATTTGGTGGGGAAAGAATTTGAATGTGATCTTCATAAACTGCTAATATGGTTGTGAATGGATATCGAAAGCTGGAACCACACTACGGGGTTCAAGTGACCGATTCCGATGGAATGTTCATCGCCGACTGTCTATTTCCGTGCACATTTCAAGTGACGCGTAACTGATATGGCAGCGTTTGCACTGACGAACGGACGTTGACGCATGAACCAACAACGACATGAAATTAAACAATACGATGTTCCCCGCTACCTTGCACATTTTTAAGAGCTCACTTTTATTAATACTGACAGTTTACAAAGTGAAATCTGAATTTAGAGTGCCACGTGGTTCAGCAACAAGTTCGACAGACAGAGATGCAATTGTGATGAAGCGCAAGAACCAGCGGAAACCCCTTTTTTCCAATATGGTATCACATTTTGCCATTTTAATCTTCAATGTTCCCTCGGAGCATCGAGAGCACGTGCCTTTGAGAATTTTTGTAGGCGTTGCTGCTATGTGCGTGTTAAAAAGAATTACATAACGCAGATGTCAATTTTTGTTATGCCGTCACATTTATGTTAGCATTAAGCTAGCAGAATTTCGCTTTGGTTAAACGTTTTGGTGTTTAAATCTATAATGTTGGAGTTTTACAGTCAACTTCAATGTCACATTTATGTTAGCATTAAGCTAGCAGAATTTCGCTTTGGTTAAACGTTTTGGTGTTTAAATCTATAATGTTGGAGTTTTACAGTCAACTTCAATGTCACATTTATGTTAGCATTAAGCTAGCAGAATTTCGCTTTGTGCTGTTTAAATTTTCAATGCTGGAGTTTTACAGTCAACTTCGACTGCGAGTGATAAACTGCTAGAACAAAGCAGGCCTCCTCTTCGGTGAACTCTGCAAGCAAGAGAGAGAGAACAGATGCTCACTGAGTAAGAGTCAAAAGAGTGTGTTATAATAAGTTGAATGGGGTTTTTTTGGGGTATTTTAGCGTGTGGTCTCGCTTTATCGCAGATTTCACCGATTGCGGGCAGGTCTGGAAGCTTTCACTGTAATACAAAAAAATTTGAAAATTAATTGGGCTGGCTGGTGTAAATAAACACATGACTCTACTGGCAGCGGTCTACAATTATTTTGTTTATTTAAGGATGGATGTGCTTCTGATGTCATACATTTAGACGAAATGTAATAGTCTAAGCTGTTGTTGTAGTTTTGATTTACAATGTGTTTTTTGTAACGTGTTTATTTGTGTTGTTCGGCCGGATGCGAGTGAGTTTACTTCACCAATCAGTGTAATTTGATGACATCAAGCTCACCTTGATGGGGCGCGTCCAATCTGCTTTTGTCTACGCTGCGTTTGTATTACGTTACGTATCAGATTTTCAGCCACATTTGGAAGAGGCCTGATTCTCATCTCAAGGTCTCAAATACCACGTGGGGGTTTTTTTGTTTCTTTTTAGGCCACCATGACACATCAGAATTCTGCCACTTAAGGAACCTTCTCATATCCTTTCATCCAAATGAACATTTGTGGGGCTCAGAATCCCCGTTGTTGGATTTACGAGAGGTCAAGTGCGCCTTTGCCAACCTTGCTTCATGCACTGAGAACAGGAAAGAACTTTTTGGGGTTTCATGTTAAAGGCTAAAACTTCGGATCTTTTGTTCCGGCCTTCATATGGCTTTTTTGCAGGATCTCTGTGTGAAAGAATTTCAATGTCAATTATTCTTAAAAAAAACATGGCATGGACAAGACAGATAAGTTAAAAATCCAAAGTATCCTGTTATGATCCAACTCGTTGATGGAAGAAAGAAATGCGTTGTGGTATGTGGATTGAAAACGTCCGCGATATAGAGGGAGGAAAAAAAAGAAACAATTGCATGTTTTTCATGTCACACTTCGCCCACACACACGCACCTTTGTGATATAATCTTGTAGGCGTCAGGGAGGTAGCAGTTGACGTTCTCCATCTGGAACGGGTCGGCGTCGCAGATCTTGTCGTCGGTCCGCCCGTAGTTGGCAGTCTCGATCATGATGACATCACTGCCGGGGCAGCGTAGGTCGATGGCGTAGCCCTCGCACGAGAGCTCACGCCGGACGAGGCCGAAGGGCAGGGCGGCGCGGCTGAACCCTGAGAGGAAACGTAAAAACAAACATTTTTTTACAACCTTGGCTTCAGCGCAAACCTCAACCCATGCGGTTAGAAAGAGAGATGAAATAAATCGGCGGCAGGCGTCCGGTGCTTACCCGCGACAATTAGGTCATCGGAGGCAAATAGAAAGAACACTTGATTTGTGGGCAGAAACAGAATCGAAGTCGCTGGAGGCAAACGGTAACTTCATAAAATGTGGACTAAATAGAAGTGCATCAAGATGGCAACCCTTCAGAGAGCTAAACTGGGACTTCAAGCGTGAGGGTTTGTTTTGTTTTTGTTTGCAAGATGAGAAAAGACCAGAGCAGAATAAAATCATCATTTTGTTTGTTTGTTTGTTTGTTTGTTTTTTAAACAGCGTTGTCAGATGAACATGGAGTCCACACATCGAAAACATCCATACGTGAAAAAGCAAAGGATGCGAGTGTGGCCAAATAAGTGCACTAAGCGACGGAGAAAATGAGGTTTTTCATTGCAAAAATGACCCTCCTTCCAGGACATTAGAGTGAAATAGGCTATTACAAAGTATTCTCTTGTCTGAATAATAAAACGGCATTTCACAAAGAGAAACTGGCCTATGGAGGGAGAGAAGAAAAGACGTGAGGAAAAAAAAAGGGAATAGCAAATCTCATCTGGGGTTGAAGTGATCCAAAGTTTTTTTTTTTTTAAACATGCAGTTGTCTGCAATTCTAAGAAGAAGAAAAAAACAATTAGGTAGAGTCTAAGTAGAACATGTAAATGTGTTCCATTTACGGAGCGCAAGCAGAAAGAGCTGCATGAACTGTCAATAATCGCCGCCGTTTGCTGCAATTGTGGGCCCCCGAGGGGGCAGCCGGCGTCGGTATTTTCTCGCTCCTAATTAGCCCTTCCTTCAGTCTGCTACCTTTTGCACAGCCCCATTGGCCAACCCGAGCTTTGTCACGCTGCAACACTTACCACCCCGGGTTCATTTTGCCCCCTCACTCTAATTACCCTCACGCTTTTGACAGCGGCAGCCCGACGCAATTAGCGTTGCTTGAAACGCTCAAAGTTTCCAAGTGACTCCAACTTGAAATTCCTCTCGAAAAGGCCAGACGTAATTCGGCCCGTCTCCGTCACAAAAACATACGTACGCAAAAAAATTCACGGTGGAAAATATACCGTAAAATCTGGAGAGACGACAAAGAGGACTGCGGAAGATCGTAATGGAAGGAAGCCGGCATTTCTTGAAAATAACATGAAGGCGAGTAGATTCTACTTCGGTCTGCTGCTCATCACCTCATTAGGGAACGTCTCGCTTGGCAGCGTTAACTGCTGAATCCATTTGCTGACTCTGTTGCTAACCAAGACAGCAGCACCCACAGAGTCACGCAAACAGTTTCTTTCTTGAATGCGCGGCTACATGTGCGCAGTGTGAAAGATTCATCCATTATCTGAGCCGCTACCTCCTCACGAGGGTCACAGAGTGTTGAAGATGATCTTACATTATGCGAAGATGGTGTGCTTAACTGCCAGCCATTTTCAAAGCTAATTTCCCCCATCTTGCCAGCTGTTTGGGAGCATTTTGAGTCATTTGTCGATCACGGAATACTATGTTCTGGGAGAGTAAAAGCAGTCAAAAATACCAAAGGAAAGAGGAGGCATTCCGTTTCTCATCTTTTCCATTTAGGAAGCAGCAGAATAATATGGCTTATATTTTACTGCTGGTTTCTGACTAAAAAGTGAGAAAATAGTGAAGATACCAGCCAAGAACTGTGCGTACAGTGATTCCTCGCTATTTCGCGGTTCGTTTATCGCGGCTTCAGTGCATCGCGGAGAAAAAAATGTTTTTATTTCTTTTTCCATATACATGTAGTACAGTACTGTATAGTGTATGTTGCTCTATGTGACTCGCTGTCGTTTTGCTGACTTTCGCGGCTTCTCGCGGACTGTTTGCGGACGTTTAAAAAAAAGTGTTTACTGTATTTTGTTCTTCATGAACTAACCTAACTTATACATGTTTAAATCTATTAGTATACAGCATTAGGTCGTGTTAATTACTTCAAAAATGTACTTCTACATGCATGTATACCATTAAATCTGGCTTTATAAATATTATGTACATGTACCTATATGGAGGGGGGAGGGGGGGTGGCTACATCGCGGATTTTCGTTAACCGCGATAAACGAGGGATTACTGTATATATACACTGTCCCCGCATGGCAGCATAGTGGACGACTGGTTAGCTCGTCTGCCTCCCAATGCAGATGTAATGGGTTTGAATCCGGCCCCGGCCTTCCCGCGTGGAGTTTGCCCTTTCCTACGTGAGTTTTCTCCAGGTACTCCGGTTTTTCTCCCATATTCCAAAAACATACAGTACATGGCAGGTTAATTGAACGCTGTAAATCAGCGGTTCTTAACCTGGGTTCGATCGAATGCTAGGTGTTCGGTGAATCAGTCTCGGGGGTCCGACGGAGCCTCTGCCGTGGAGGTTAAGACACACCTGACTCAACATGACAATTAGTCATGACACGCCCGCTTGGCCATGACCGGCTGGTTCATTTTGTGCACAATTAAAAAAAAAGCACACTTTATACTGATACTAATTGCGTTGACTTCTTTCTGTTTTTAATAAATGTGTTTTTTATGTCTTGGATTTGTCCAAAATATATTTTTATTTTTCAGTCACGAAGGGTTCGGCGAATGTGCATTTGAACTGGGTGGGTTCGGTACCGCTAACAAGGTTAAGAATGCCCGCGACTCTCATGAGGATCAGCGGATAAGATGATGGATGGATGGCCGTCCAGGCGTGAGGTGTCTACAGTCGACTTGTCTAACTTCCAACCTGTGGTCATTTGGATCCCTCATCATTGATATAATAGGCCGAGATTCATCCCCGAGTGTATCTTGTACTCAAAAGTTGTCCTGATCACAAGTCCTAAGCGATGAATCGGCACCATCTATAGGGATCTGCTAGTCATTGCAGTGGTTTGCAAACCTGAATTTAGGAGACGAAATGCGCGAGACCGACCCTCCTCCGCACCTACCGGCTGAAAAACAAACTTGACAAACGAGAAACGCAACTGCAAGTATAAAACATCATTTGGGACACTCAGAAGTCAAGGTACCACTGCAGTTGGCCGAAGCCATTTGAATTTAAAATCAGCAGCACCCACCCGCCACTTCTTGTCACGATGTTGCAAATGAGTTCCTTGGGTGCGAGCAAAGATGATGACTTCTCTTTAATGTGTTCGTGGAGACGGTTTCGATAATGACTTTGCTTTTTGCCATTTGGCCACATTTTTCCACAATAGAGCATTCATTTTCCTTTAAACGCCAATTTCGGGTGAAATTGGAATAGACCACTAACCAAAGACGAGCAACAAATCATCGCTCCCAAGCACTGGGCCGATGGCTCCTTCTTTAAAAATAACATGATGCGTGTCGATGCGAGTGGATTCTCGCTTAGCTCCGCCGTTTATCACCTCATTAGGAGATGTCGTAGAGCCGAACAGTACGCGGGGAGCTACGGGGTCAGTCCATCTATCCCAATAACAACCGCGATTACCCGCAGCGTCCGCAGAACCCGTGCGGGATGGCGGCTGATAAAACACAGAGTGGAGTCAGCGGCTTAACCGCCAAAACTAATGATCGCCACGCCTGCCATTCCTCACGGAGGGACTGACGGGTTTATCGCAGCGGCCAAGGAAGGAATGCATTTCACTGGGTACTAAAATTCGAAAGGGGATGTGTGGCACGAGGGAACCGACGTCATTTGCTTTACTGACCTCTTTTCTTGGGGCTGACCATTCCCGATTCGACACATCCATCAAAGCAACTAAGGCAAGTTGGCAACAATGTCTTCAACGGAGCCCTGGCTATCGATTAGCTGAGCGGCCCTTTTCCCTCTTCACCCGCGTGGATCATTCTGGTCAGAAGCTAATGCCGCATCAATTACGGGGGAGGGTACTCTACCCATCTAAAGGACAAATTGATCCTCCCTCATCTCCGTTTCATTAACGACTTTGTTGTTGACCTGCACTTGAACGAGTAGTGACTGATTTGGCATCACAATATCCTGCACGGATGCTCAAGTTTTTAACTGATCTCATTTTTTCATTTTCAAGGTGCAATTATTAGCCAAAAACTGTACAAGATTTTCTTTCGACATGCAAATCTTTGCCTGGTAAGCTCTTATTTAGCACATTTCTTCAAATAGAGGAATTACGGATTACGACCGAAAATCGGTTCTCGACCAAACTGAGCACACTTGAATGCGCCACTTGACTCCTCCCGCTTTCCTTACACGAGGAAGTGACGCTTCCTTGGGTAGACGAGGAAGTGACGCTTCCTCGTGTAGCGTTCTATTGTGAGCAGACGTCTTCAATAAAGATTTTTTTTTTTTTTTTTTTTTTAAAGAGCGTTGTTTCGGTTTTCCAACAGCCTTCCGGAACGAATTATCGTCGAAAAGCGAGGTATGACTGTACTTTACTCGAAACTCCAGGATCCCTCACCGTATAGTGGCCAACGGCAGAACCCAGGATGTTCTTTTGGACCAATTTTAATTCCATCCGCATGCATCGTACCAGCTGCTAGCTAGTGCAAAGCTAAACTGCTTTTTTTTTTTTCCTTTCGGATGGCGTGAGAGGCCAACAGCGAGTAAAAAAAGACATTGGTATACTGCCTGGCTGGGCATAATCGACAGACAGCTTAACACACAGGTGTCAAACCCAAGGCCCGGGGGCCAGATCTGGCCCGCCACATCATTTTATGTGGCCCGCCAAAGCAGTTCCCACATGTCAACCTCCATGATCTTTTCTAAAATGTCTACCAAAATTTTACATTTTCATATGTAATAAATAAGAGATATATTCGAAGCATTTTCTTGTGACCAAACCCCTCATGATAGCAACACAAACAACAGTTAAATCAACAGTTATTCTTGACTTCTTTAGACGGTTTCAGTCATAACGGCCCTCCAAGTGAAACGGCAACTAAAATGTGTCCCGTGCCCAAAATGAGTTTGACACCCCCCCGGCTTAACAAATTTAACTTAATGCTCATTTGAACGTAGTGTGCTTTCATACAGGCCGTGCAGTTTCCACATACATACTGGAGCAACCTTCACAAGTTCTGTGGTTCCCTGTAAGCAAAGGATGATATGACACAAGGCTACGCACGGTTAGCGTTGGTTCACTCTGACCAATTCTGACTTGGATTCAAAAATTCTGATTCGGCGTTTGTTTTTTTTTTCAACCAATTCGCTCCTCTCTACAAGTCACCAAACATTTGTGCACAGTCTGAGTCTCCATCCACCTGTTGCCATTCAGTCACAGAATAATACTCATAGCCCTAATTATGTGCCTTAACTTAGTAGCCAGCACTGTCCTAATTCATGTCCTGGGTGCGCTCCATACACGCTCCATTTCCTAACTGTAATTATCTCGGTTCATAGAAGCTATTGTTCTACCGTGGACGCTCAATAGTTAACTGCCAAGGCTATTTGTTACCCAAAACAGAAACACAGAAACAGTCAGTCAGGTGAATTCAATAGTCCACAACACACACACACACACACGCAACTAAATTTCATGAAATTTTGCAGCACAGACATCCAGAGCGATAAATGTTTTGGCGCAAATGTTGAGTTAAAAACGCGTGTAGTCCTTTTGGCTTTCGTCTGAAAATAGGACTTGGAAAGGAATTTGACATCTCTGCAGTCATTCCAGTTGTGGAAGTAATGGTTAAGTGAAGTTCTCACAGGTTCCCGGTTGTCTGTGTTCCAGTTCGCCGAGACTTTAAAAAAGGCGACGCGTGCAAAATTCCTGCATCGCAGTGACGTATGAACATCTTTTCATCCGGCGTTTTGTTTGAGACCTCAACTATGGAGATCCTGGATGACGGCAGCTGACAAAAGGTCACAAGCTGTGATGCTATCAAGATGACCGCGAGGGGAAAACATCCATAGCATAATCCCTTTGCGAAGAGGTGGAAAATTGAAAATAAAGTGGTCGTGAATCCGTATCTGTAGGCCAGATTAGCATGAATTTAAACAATCAGTGAGGAATCGAATATCACTTTACACAGAACATTTTGTTCATCTCCATGACAACCACTTTGCCTCGCCTATAATTGGCCGTGATCCCTATTCGCGGCCCTGTTGACGTGAAGCCTTATCAGGCATTCTGGTCAGTGAGTGACTGTGCGCAAAGTAGCTTTTCAGATTCCTCCCTCTGACCTGCCCGCTAAGCCTTCCATTGAGCTCGACAGAGAGCCAAGCCAGGCCCGGGAACGCTCCTCAATATGTTGCATTCAGGGATTTCTCGCCTCCTTACTTCTTCAGACGACAGACAATAATTCCCATCTGAAAATCCCTCCTCCTAATACATACATATTTTGTTTTCCATCAACACCTTTGAAATTGGAAATGGCTCGGCAGCTCAGATGGGCGCAACAGAAGCATCCCGCAAGCGTTGCGGGGCGTTTCCAACCCCCGAAGGTGAAATGGGAAGAAAATGAACGTCGAAATATTGCCATTCGGCCAATGCGGACTGGAACGCGCAGCCATCTCGAAGTTCATCTCGGGTGGAGTCACGGCCGACCTTTTAAGCCTAACCGCCTAAGGATATGCAAGAAAGAGTGGAATGTTTAAAAAAAGAAAAGTGGGACAGTTTCTGGAAGTTGGACAGAGCGCCGAGCACCGACACAGACCGATCGCAGAGGCATTGCTTGACGCTTGTCATCCCGCATTAAGCTGCCTTTGATTGGCCTTTGTGGTCTTGGAAACGGCAAACAGCTGCATGCAAATGGACCCCGCTATACCCGCCCAGCCACCCTGCGTCTGGCCCCCCTTTGTTCCTTTGACGGAGACGCTCTCTTTTGCCGGGATAAAGGAGGGTGTAGCCTTTAGTCAAATAAGTGCGCCCCTGCCGCGGCCACAGCGGGGGCACTCGAAGATTGTTTGTCTTTTTATGTTGTTTGATTCACAATAATACTGGGAGCCCAAGAGGAGATCCGAGAGTCAAGCTTGGCCTCCAACGGCTCGGGAATGCCTCCCTAATCCCATATCCGGAGCGGTCGGGGAGTACAATTTTTTTCCCCTTTTGCAATGGAGATTTCCAATGGGAATTTGTAAAGTAGGACAAACGTGATTGAATTCTTAATTGTAGGGGAACAACATAGCAACAACTCAAATGTGCGGCGATACCTCGAAACGTGAAAACAATCCGTTTCCGTGACATCGGCTAACATTTCAAGATACAATTTCACTGTCAAACCAAGAAAAAAACAAACATAGAAGCATTCATGTACGATGTCAAATCCTCTTTTGTTTCCAAGTCGCAGGCCATATGGCGGCTATCCGGTCGACGGCTCATAGGAGAAGCTAACGCATCGACTTGTTTTTTGGGGGCTGCTATACGAAGGGTGAAAACATAAATGCAAAATCGCCCAAGGGTGTAACGGGATGCCCAAAAATGATTTGATACACACCTTGCTTTTAAATTCTGGTTTGGTTGACGTTGGGCACATCGAGAGAACCAAATGCAAACCAAATGGCTTGTTTTATGTGAACAGCAACACATTCAATGACATTTAAAATGAAACATCAACATCTTGAATCTTTTCTTTGTCGGAAACAGCACGTGTTTTCTTAGTTTTCTCTTTTTTTGTCAACTATTACTAGCCATGACGTCTGCTTGCTCGAAATTGAGCTGCACTGTTTGTGTATAGACGAGATACAATTTGTATGCTTCATTAGATTCTGTTTGGAAAACCTCCATTAATCGCCCCATCATATTATGGCATCATCAGTTGTTGGGGTTTTTTTTTTTTTTAATTCTTTTGGCTTTAAATGCAGTGTTGTTGTGAAGCACATTGAGTTACCTTGTGTATGAAATGCGCTAAATAATTAAAGCCGCCTTGCCTTGCTTTGCTCAACTTTGGGCCGATTGCAGTGGACGCCTCACACTTCACAGTCCACGGAGGCTGTATTTCCAGACGAGCCCTATTTTTGTGAGGAATCCACCGCCATCACCATGCGTGACCGCTTGCCACATGTGAATGACGCCCGGTGGCAAGGTGTGAGATGAGCGAGGAGATTTGAGGTAAAAACGACACCTACTTTTTCACAAAACTACAACGCGACATCTCCCATTTCCTTTTAAGCATTGAAATGTGGCCAAACACTCATAGAGTAGTGGCAGACATTTTGCTCGTGTTTCCAGTGACACTTAAATCCGTCCGCTCCGGGCCCGTCTTGTTGGAAATTGTTTCTAAAGACGGTGTCAGACAAGACCACAATCGCCGCAGCCGCGCCCGCCCTTTCCCGGACGACTGCTATCAGGCACTCTAGATTGCGATAGCAGGATTTCAAAATAGAAAGCTGCTATTTACAGATCCATCCAGTCCATTTGATGCGGTGCCGTCTTCTGTGATGTTTACACGGTTACCAAATTCAAGTGCTGTTGAGAAAACCGCAGATCGTTGAAAGGGAACGCATTTGTCATTTTGAAGCCCAAACTCTCAACGGTGATTCGCATGGTGTATTATTCCTTCCTTTGTATTCATTTCCGATTCATCATTCTTGAGATTTTCAATTGACAATCGAAAGTCGCGAAACTAAATAGCGACTGATTATTCCACAAAGATCAAAAAAGTCAATGTTTTCGTCATCACTTCCAAGCTGAAATCAAAGTTACAAAATGCGCAAAACGGGCCAAAGGACCGAGATGGATTAAGATATTCAATTGGCTGTACCCGGGTTGTTGGGTCGTACGCATTAGTAAAGCGTTGTTAGCCGTCACAATCCGTCCGGACCGGGGGCGTCAGACTCATTTCACATTGCGGGCCGCGTACGGCCGCGGTCAAGTGGGCCGGACCATTAAAATGAAACCATACTCTGCTAAAAATAACCAAAAGAATGTCTTTCCTTTGTTTTGGTCTAAAGAAGCACAAGAACATCAGGAAAATGTTGAAATTGAATGAACGTATCTTTTACAAAACATTTCATGAAGCACCTTAGATTTCCTTAGACAATTGTGCAATTTACTTTTATCATTCACATTTATGCATTGCAATTGATCCCACTGATTGTAGAAAGGCACAAAACTTTAACAACTAATTGGTATTGAAGAATATAGTTATGAACTTTAAGATTAAATGAGATTTATAAAGAAAGGAATTTTTCAACCATTTACACATGTGCATATAAAATCTAAATTTAATCCCTGCCAAACTAAGGAGAGTGCTATTAAATGTTAAATAGAAATAATTCACGTCCTTGATAGCGTCTGCTGTGTTGGGTCTGTTTCAGTGACAGACTGAGGCTGCTGTTGTCTTCTTCTCTGATCAAAACAATGTTGTCTTCTAAAACAGTGCGTCCCTGAGCGGATACTCCACGAATCGCACCTTATCAAAAATATTCATTCCATGTTTTTTATGCATTTTTTCACTTTTAAATGATCCGGGCCTGATCGAACCTCCTTGGGGCCGGTTCCGGCCCGCGTGCCGTATCTTTGGTCTCGACCATAAGCACCTCTGTCAAATGATGCATCAGGTATATTATATCAAGATCAAACTCTTTTGAAGTGCTCATCGACTTCATGCGTGGAAGATATGCATTCACGGGTGTTTGTCTGTGTGGTCACATTGATTTCTACTCATTCATTTTTGTGGACACGCGGAAGACTGCATGTGGACTGGCAGTCACAGCGCTTCATAACATTTCAAAAACACCGCATTCACCTGCGTTCTTGTTTCAACCGTCGTGCAAGAATACGCAATGAATTGTGTGCATGTATCGGTTGGTAGAGGTGGCCCGGGGAGTTGGTAGAGTAGGGTGCAAATGAGACAAGCGAGAAGAAAACATAGACAAACCGCAGCCGAGCACATCTTCCGTGTCGGATGGAATGCATGAAGCCGCTTCCAATAACGCTTGATACGCATTAGGCCTTGACGTCATATGGCTCATGCATCATTCGATGGATTGTGGGCACGGTCTGGACTGATTGTAGCTAATGCAGAAATGCAAACGCTCGCTACCAAGTCCTGGGACACGTAAACACGACCAATAAATGAGTCCTATAGCATCTTTATCAATGTTATATTTTTGATCTCAGCCCAATTTAAAAAAGAAAAACTGTTATTCCAAACTATTTTTGTTAGATATCTACTACTACCCCCCGCGACCCTAGTGAGGATAGCGGAACGGGAAATGAATGAGTGAATGTATGAATATACTACTACTCATAGGAATAATAATAATCCAACAATTTTGTCCATCTTTCATTCTTTGATTTGACTGCCAATTGAAATGGAAAGAAGGAAGTTAACAGAGATTCCTCAGGTGGGATCATTTGAAGGATGAACATGTGCTGATGATTTTTTTTTTTCTCGGTACATTTCACATCAACTGTTCGCTTGATGATGGCTCAGGAGATGAAGACTTTTTTTTGGACCTGACAGCAGCAACTGCAATCGCGATAAGCTGTCTGCTTATCTGCAAGGAGGGTTTCGGGGATTGTGGGGTGGGGGGCAGGGGGGGCGTGTTTTGTGTTTGGACGCGCTCGCGGTTGTTGAGGCAGAAAATAAGCATTAAAGCGGTCCAGGCAGCTGCATGAGTTGAGCCTCGTTGCTTCGATGACGAGTGAGAAAGTCCAACGGAAAGTCCGGTGTGACAATGACGCCGGCAAAAAAAAAAGGAAAAAAAAAAAGTCAAAATATGTTTTTAATAGCACAAGAGGGGAGATTACAACACAGTTCTACAATGACAGCCCGTTTTTATGGTTTTGAGCAGGAACCTAGGCCAGGCAATGACATCATGAATCATGATCATAAAACATTGAAATTCAAGGTTAGGAAAAGCATAGCGGGTGAAGTAAGGATTTTATGATTATTTATGGGAGTGATGCTGTTTTTCCAGTCACTTCCAAATTGACGCACGGACAGTACACCCGCCGCATTTTCCATAACATAACGGTTGTGTTTCTTTTCCTCAAAACGTATACTCCCACACTTTAGATGCGAAACGTATTCCCGAAACCAACCAGGAGCGGCTTTCTCAAAATCTCATTTAAAATGAAGTATTTGTCTTATTTGTTAAGCCTCTTTGACTTTGTAGTTGGCTTAAGCTTGTTGCAAAGCCGTCGATCGCAGGTGTTTATTAACCACCACTTTGGCATTTAAACTCCAGTTGTTGTTCAGAATCGACATCATGACAATGACATGCACTGGCAGTTGGGAATCCACAGACACCGAGATGATTTTCACAGGCACATACCTGCTTTAGATGTGCGCATTTTTTTCTGCTCATTATAATGACAATACAAGCAGTTCAGGGCGTCCCCCTCCCCCTCCCCCGCCTACTGAACGAAGACGGCTGGGATAAGCTGGAGCACGCCCGCGACCCTCGTGAGGATAAGCGTATTAGAAAATGGACGCACGGATAATGACAATAACGATAAACATGATCATTTTGGTCACGGCAGTTGTGAGGTGAAATGATAATAGCCTTGATATAAAATCAATAGACTCAACGATAAAACAGACTCAAGGGCATTTTTTTTTTTCCTGAGGCTCAAAAAAAGAATCGCATGCCACTTTGTTGTCCCAAAAAGCTGTTGTATATAAGAACAGTTTCTTACAGTGTCCTTATTGTATTCAACAAGGTAACACCTAAATTCTGCCCCTGTAGAGATTGTTTTCCAAGTTCCTGTAAAGTGAAAAGAAAGATGTCTTTGAGATTTTACACACCACTGAGACGCATGTTGTTAACAAGCCAAGCAAATTTCAATGATTCAAAAAAAGAACCTCCAAATATCTCAAATGAATTAATTGTCAGATTGATCAAATATACAATAATATATTATAGAAATAAATCAAGCCATCGTCTCCATTGGCTAACACTGCGCGAGAAACCCCGCTCCGCCATGAAACGGACGCTTTTTCATCTCGCAACTTTCTTATGCCTCGTCCGCTGCGTCGCCTCCTCGTTTGGCCATTTAAATAACGGCACTAAGCTACCCTTCAGGGAAGATGAATTTTCAGGGGGCAGACATAGCTAGATAGCTAATTGCATGCTGTGGAGGCAGAAATTAGTAGCTCGAGTGCGTCACCGGGCGCCAATACAGCCACATAGAAATAAAAATAATTAGGACATTTGAAAGAGTGAAAAAGAGTTTCACGCTAGACTGTGTCTCCTCAATTGAGTACGACATCATTTTCAGTCTTTGCACATGTTGTCAACAGTTAGAGTATCTTGGGGTATGTTTCATGTATTTTGAGAAGCACTTCGAGGAGTTGACCTTCCAGAGTCTTTAAAGGATTTTCCCATCTGATCTATCGTCTCTTAATCAAACACAGTTGAACCTCTTGCGGTCGTAGCATTCGAGATCTTTCCCGGAAAAAGACGTCTCTCGAGTCGCAGAGAATGTTAGAGTTCAATCATGGGGAAGTTGCTTTCAACCCACCCGAGCAGTTTTACTTTGAGATGTGTTGTTCGCCGTTAATTAGATGAAAGAAGTTTTGGTATTTTTGGCAGTCGGAATAGCGTCCAACACACCAACTAGAGCAGAATGTTTGAAAATGTGCAGACCGAGTTGTCGCAAGAGAAAAGAAGCTGACAATCTGGCTTGACGGATACACATTTGGGCTGTAACGTTATTGTAACGAATTCACGTTTAGCTGTTTTTTTTACTGCTGAACGTTCATGTTACAGAACTGAGAGATATTAAAATTCCCACATGGAACAAATTAGGCACGGGACAGGAAAATGTCTCACGCTCTACTCCGTAAATAAATAGAGCCCACATCACAGAATTGAAAGGAATTTCAACAAAAGCAACCTCTCCCGGGCTCTTTAGATTGAGCCAAAACAACAACAAATGGCATCGTTTGTGATTTGATAGCATCGTAATTCACGCTGTTCATTCTACGACTATGTCTGAATCATTGATTGTTCCTATTGATGTTGCACTTTCGTAAAACATTTAAAAAACAGATTTCTTTTTTTTCAGAAGCATGACTTTGGTGATTTCTCTTTTTTTTGTTTTTTGGACAACTGGCGACTAAACTGCAGATGAAGACTTTATAGGCGGTCCTCGCGCCACCGCGGCGTCGAATTTCGCTGTTTCGAGGTTATGAACTAGCTTGCGCAGCGGCGTACAAATAAAAGGGCACTCAAACCAGGTTCGCACTTTACTTTCTTCATTTGGTTGTCATTCTGATTGTTCTTCTGACTTTACTCGGGCGTTAGCTTAGTGGCGGCTGGCCGCCTCGCTCACGGAAGTCGTCCCAGCTACGATTCCGTTTCGGAGAGCAAATCGAATGGCCTCCGCTGTGCTGTCCGTTGACACGTCAGTCAAGCGGAGGAGAAAGTCTAATTCGACGCCGCGTTATTGTCTGCGGAGAAAACAAACCCTTTCAAAGAGACAAATAACTGTCACCGAGGATAAGCAACTGAAAGGGAAACGAAGCTCAGAAGATGAAAAGCACACATGCTCTGCGGCGAGTGCCGTTCTGACAGAATTAGTTCATCGCTCACTCGACATCCGTGTCTCTTCTTTACGTGGGGAGTTGATGAAACGCACCGAAAGAGGCGAGTTCATGCAAACTCCCCCGAGTGTGGCGTGGATATACTCTTACAGGCTTGATCAGCCCTTGACTCCCTTTCAAGCTTGAGTTTTTGTTTTTTTTTTGCCCCGCCACTTAAAACCCAGCTGGATTTTCCGCTCAAGGTGCCTTCCCTCAGGGCGGAGAATGGAGCGGGAAGATGAAGGAAAGCAGGAATGAGGAGGGGCGATTGAGTTTGCCTTAATGGCATGCTCACGTCTCCACGCAGGCCTTCCATTCGCCAGGGTGTCGCCGCACGTCACACAATGAACACAGATCGAGGGCACAAAAAGGGCAAAGCAACAACATGTGTACGACCGATTCAGCGAGCGGCTTTTCCTTCACCACTTCATAAGTCACAATTGAAACGCACGCTGTGATTTTTCGCAGCTCGTCCCGCTTCTGGGGGGGGGGGCTCAAGCAAGCGTCACCGACCTGTTAAGTGTCGAGCCATCCTTGCCCGTGTTCATTTTCAGCCTGCATGTGCCGACACTTTGGTTAAGGGGCAAACAACGCTCTGGCTAGGGAAAGACCGTTTTAGGGTCATTATATCTGCGATTGAGTCCATGTTTTAACGGAGTGACACATTAAGTTTATTAAATTATGACGGAAGTGACGCAACAGCGCACAGAATGGCACCAGCTTCCTGCCGTAGCTCAGGCAGAGCGACCAGGGAAGTTACGGGGTAAGTCGCATTTCATTGATGGTCCAGATTCATCCATCCATCCATCTTCTACCGCTTATACCGCTCTACCGGGGCCAGGTCGCGGGGGCAGCAGCTTTAGCAGGGAAGCCCAGACTTTCCTCTCCCTAGCTACTTCTTCCAGCTCTCCCCGGGGGATCCCGAGGCGTTCCCAGGCCACCTGGGTGACATAGTCTTTCCAGCGTGTCCTGGGTCGTCCTCGGGGTCTCCTCCCGGCGGGACATGCCCGGAACACCTCACCAGGGAGGCGTTCAGGAGGCATCCGAATCGGATGCCCGAGCCACCTCATCTGGCT
This sequence comes from Hippocampus guttulatus, assembly GCF_054856545.1. Lineage (NCBI taxonomy): Eukaryota > Metazoa > Chordata > Actinopteri > Syngnathiformes > Syngnathidae > Hippocampus > Hippocampus guttulatus. The sequence continues at coordinate 641,263 of NC_141274.1, forward strand.
TCTCTCAATGTGGAGGAGAAGCGGCTCGACTGCGAGCCCCTCCCGGATGGCCGAGCTTCTCACCTTATCTCTAAGGGAGAGCCCGGACACCACTGCGGAGAAAATTCATTCCGGCCGCTTGTATCCGGGATCTCGTTCTTTCGGTCACGACCCATAGCTCGTGACCATAGATGAGGGTCGGAACGTAGATCGACCGGTAAATTGAGAGCTTATTTAATTACAATATTTCACTTTGTTTTTAAAAGAGAGAAAAAGCCACATCCCAGTGTCTGGTCTTATTGAGGCAGCAGCGACGTGGAGCTCAAGACCGTCACAGTTGTGACCCCCGTCACACATATTTCCATCGATGTGTGAAGCGAGTCAAGGCAGGACAGCTTTATTGCTACAGTACAGCGTAATTTCATACACAAGACAGCAGAGTGAGCAGTATGTGCCAATCGTTGAGTTGAATTTATGCACCCCCCCCCCACCCTGCAATCAAATCCAGCAAAGGCCCGAGCAGCGGAAATCCCTAAAACATGATCCCGAGCGATCATCCCGAGGTGTCCCAGTCTGCTCAGAAAACAGTCAAATCATAATACTTTAATACTTCTGATCGCAAATAATAGTGTGTCATGGCTGCAGATAATGCTTACTTGAATTAGGATAAATCTGTCGATTATTTCACTGATTAATCCATGAATCGAATAACAAAAAAACAAGTGTTCATTTCTATTGCTTCTTCCAAAAACAGAACACTGTTTCAATTTGACAGTGCAGAAAATATATACATATAAATTAAGATTCAGTCACCGGTTTGGTCTGTCTGTAAAAAAAAAAAAAAAAAAGGGGGTCAAAATGTTGATCACAGTTTTCCACATTAAAAGCAGATGTTCACTAATCCATTTCACCAGGACAGACGTGCCTGCAAGAATCGGTGCATTTTCGGAAATGTTGAGCTCCCCCACAGCGGCAATTCCATTCCATCAAAAGAATTCCAAGTGAGCTTTTGCTTCCCCTGCTGCTCTGGCCCTAAACATAAAAACATGTTGTCTTGTCAGACAGTGTGTTTTACTTCACTCTGTCTCTGCCAGGTGGGGAGAGGAAAAAAAAAAACACTGACACATCCCTCGCCCCCACCGCTATCTACCCACTCTGACCGACTTGAGCGCGATGACCTTGCCCCGCTTCCCTTCTGCCGGCATTCCGTTCAATGGGGGCAGATTCAGGAGCGTTGATAAGGAAATACACATTTTGGGGGGGCTTGCATTGATGACGGACAGTTTCCTGCCCCTCAACCTGGATGAAGCCATTGTGCCTCCCCGCACCTAAATGGGGATAGACGCTACATGAGAGGGTCAACGGCGATAGCGCGAACCAAACAAAAGTGCTCTTTGTGCTGCGCTTTTTCTCCCGTGCGCCATACTTATTCAATTTCCTGCACGGCGGGAGAGGGCTTCCTTATCTAGGACTGTTTAGACCTGCAAATCGGCTGGTGGCCTTTGTGTGTAGATGACCCACCCCTGAGGTGACATTTAATTCCGGGGCAACTTGGGCCAAGAAAAAAAAAAAAAAAAGAGAGAAAATAGTGTAGCCATGCCCTAATGCACAGGCTCTCTCGACCTGAGGAGATTACTAATACACTGATTGCAACAGTGCTGCATTCATCGCTGGTGGGGCTGCGCGACGAGCCATGAGAGAGAGAGAGAGAGAGAGAGAGAGAGAGAGAGAGAGAGAGAGCCAACCAATGCGTATTATTCTCTCATTATCATAGAGCAGTACACGGCCATTAGAAGAAAAGAGCAAAAGCAAAGGAAAAGTAAGTGCATAAAAGTATTCTTGATGTTAGATTTACACTCTATCCTCCTCCTCTGCAGGTGACGTAAAGTGGAAAAAGAAAAAAAAAAACCACGACGACTCTCCATTACGGCTTGACGTGCTCTTTTTTTAGAAAATAAATTCAGCTGGCGAGCGGAAAAAGAGAAAACCATTTGCGCTCGCTTTCATTCTTTCGCCAGGTGTTTGTGAGGCCGCTTGTTGCTAGGCGGATTTCACTGGGCACCGTATCAATGGACAAGGAGAGGCGGCATATCAAGGAAATGATTTGATCCATCTATCCGTTTACTCTCGTGCGCAAAAGGCAGAGTATGCCCCGAACCGGTCGCCAGCCAATCAGAGGGCACATACTGTATACACAATCAGCCATTCAATCGCACTTTTGAATAATTTAGAGCTCAAAAGCCAGAACCTCAGACCTCCGAAGCAGACCTGCAAACCGCTACTTCCACAATTTTAACATTATGATGCAGAATTGACTCAAGAAGTAAAACCTCCTTCGGATGAAACGATCTTGAAGATTTGAAATCTCAAATTCCCAGCTTTACTATTTGTACAATTTTCCTGGATTTTTTTTTTTTTACATTGTGTGTGCGCGTGCTTATTCCATAAATTAGATGAAAGCAACTAGCTTTCTCAGCACTGTGTCATCAACTGGATCTCGCTGGGCATTGGCTCACTTTTTAAAACACAGGGTACCTGCTGGCCTGAGCAAGGCAAATTGAAGAATACACACACACACGCACCATCCATCCATCCTTTTCAGTCAGGTGTTTAAATATGACTATTATGGACAAACAAAAGCGTGGTACGTCTTGACTGGACGTGCTTTGGGATGTGATGCTGTTTTGGTTAGCAACAGAGTTTAAATGATGGTCGCAGTTCTTTGTGTAACAGTGTGAACAATCGCACCAATGAACTGACATATTCAGAGTGACTTTACTTTGTGCTGGGAAAACAATGGCATCCATCTCGGGGGGATCTATTTCAGGAAGTCCCGACCCAGTACTGCCGTGACACTTTTTCATTTGCGCGCTAAGCTCGTTCTCTTCAGCTTTGCCCGTATTAAATATACATGAAACCTAAATCCAGCAGGTTTCTACTCCCTTTTCTTTTTATCGCCCCCCAATATGTTTGTCTGCACTGCAAACAGAAAGAAAAAAATGTTATGTCGCTGAACCTAATATTATTTGAATCCCTTCTTCCTGGTTTAATGCATCACCGTGTTATGACAGCTGAACCCTGCGGCGACTCACGCGGAGCAAATACAAGAATTCCAAAGTAAACGACTTTTGGGGTTGTAAGCCGGACTCATCTATTATTTGAATTAGGCTGCCTGGGGAGAAAAACGGGCGCGGGTAGCTTTTAAGAGAGTGAAAAGATTGAAGGAGGCATCCGTTTCGGTGTTTGCACAACTTGTTACTAGAAAGGCTATGTGATATTAAGAGGGAAAGCAAACGGAATCAAAGTGTCAGAAAATGTAGTTCCGACCCTGATAGATTAAGGCCTCGCAAGGGGAAATCGTGTAAACATAATAAATGCAGAGGTCTAGGGCAAAGAGGCTGGATTTGACATTCCGGATTGAAATATGATTGCTGCTTGCGCCTCGTTGAACGCAAACAAATGGCCGTCGTAAAATGTCGAGCGACCCCATCACGGACGGCCTCGTATTTCATTCCCTCCGAGTAGGAGTGAAAGGCCGATCCCGGAGATTCAGACTTCTCCGCCTCATTTCGGTCCGCTGTCGTGTTTTGATTCAAAACTTTCCGTCTCGCTTGGCTATTATTAAGATGGCTTCTTGTTATTGCTGCCCGCTGGCCGGCAGGATGACAAAAGCGTATGTGTGAATAAAAGACGGGTAAAACTACAATCGTGAAATGTGTCAAACGGGGTGCGAAATCTACAGGATGAACCCCTGGCTCATGGCTCGAAAAGCATCCGGTTGCATGATGTATCCCGGCGCACGGATTGACCGCTCATTTGTGACTCTCCCGCGGTTCTGACGATAATTCACGATCGCCCCGCCTCGGCGGCGACGCTCGAAATGGCAAGCCAGGCATATCGATGGACAACAGGCTGGCCGTGCGTGGCCTCAGGCCATAGAGGACTTAGCGGCACAATAGCCCCCCCCCCCCCCCCACCCATGGAGGGGAGGCCCAGGACTGGAAATACCAGCAAGGCACAAGGGAGGCTCTTCAATCGCCGCATCGCATGGCAACGCATGAGACAAAAACAAGTGTTGTTAACCTTTACTACCTTTTTGGCGAAAGAAACGCCAGCGAGCTGGCGACACTGCGTGAAATAAAAGCAGATTATCTTCCGCTTCCTGTGGTGTTCATTAAAAAGCCGTTTTTTGGTTTCAACTTTGTGCCCTTACTTTGTTTTTTCAAGTTACATGCAGTTATTTGAGCAATGTTTTCCATTTGAGTTTCAAAAATGCCGGCAGAGAGCTGTCCCGACTTTGCCGCCCCTGTCCCACGTCTGTTCACACTTGGTGTAAAAACGTTTTTTAAAAAAAGCTAATGCAAAATCCCAAAACTGTGGCGGAGACTTACCTCGTGTTCTGAATCTGTTCCCTGCGCATTGTGAAAGATGATCTCGCGCCGTGTGGAGCGTGCCAATAAATTGACAATGTCGTCGTGTGCTTCCATGTTTAAGTTTTGGAGTTGAAACCTCCAGTTTTTATCGAAGAAGCGATTCATCTATCCATCCATTTTGTGATTCGCTTATCCTCACAAGGGCCGCGGGGGTCCTGGAGCCTAGCCCAGCTGTCTTCGGGCAGTAGGCGGGGGACACCCTGAACCGGTTGCCAGCCAATCGCAGGGCACACACAGACGAACAACCATCTGTGCTCACACTCACACCTAGTGACAATTTCGAGTGTTCAATCAGCCTGCCAGGCATGTTTTTGAAATGTGGGAGGAAACCGGAATATCCGGAGAAAACCCCGGATATTCCGGGGAGAACATGCAAACTCCGCACAGGAAGGCGGAGCCAGGATCGAACTCACGACACTGTGAGGTCAACGCGCTAACCACTGGACCACCGGGCCGCCACAAACGATTCAACGTTATCCCCAAAAAAATGTGTGAGAAAAAAAACAAAGGCCTCCCTTCTAATAGACGTCTACCCCGTCTACACTTGAGTAATTAGCCACCCCAAGGCCACAATTTGCGGAAATCCAACTTCCATTTTGGTGACATTTCACACATTCTGTGAACATTAAATATTTTACTCTGGGCTTTGAAAAAGGACTCAAGTGTCTTTCACGCAGATCAGCGACATGCCCAAAAGCTGGATTGAGCATTTATTGAATTGAATTGAATACAACTTTCTTGTCAAATGTGCTGTACGTATGTGTAACATACAGCACAGATGAAATTTCTTCCCTCTCAACATAAAACATAAACTGACAAACCATGTGAAAGGTGCGACAGCCACCCGGGGTCCCGCAATCCACTTCCGCCTCCGATACGGTTGTCATCCCACCGCCGCTGACTGAAAATTTACTGGGGTCCACTCGGTAAGCCCCCTATTTTATGTCCGTGCTTTTCACACACAACAGCAATATGGTAACGTGTGTATTTTCCTGCAAAGTAGTGTCGCTCAAGGTTGGACCCAGAAGCCAAACGGCGGTCTCCTCTGATACTAAATATATGGACGTCCTCTTTGCTCCATCACATTTATTACGGCCGCGAGAGTCTATTAAATGTTAAGTATAGGTACTTTTGTGCTTACGACTTTGGAGGACCGCGACTCTATCGAGACGTCTGTTTAAATTTCAGTCTAGTACGCTCGTTATTTAGATTCGATGCCTGCTGCCGCATCCTTGTGGCGTTATATAAGGCACGCCGACTTCGCCTCTCAAAAGTAGGCCACGCAGGTATCGGGTCCGTTTGGGTCCGCGGATGAAAGACGCCAGACGGAGCGCACGGCGGCAGCCGCAAGTGTGCGCCGTCGCCATCGCGAGCCAATGAATGCTGAAATCGGAGTCTTGCGAGGAGAGAAAGGGCAGATTTAGAGGGGGATTACTTCCTGTGGTCTTTGTCCACATTCTTGGTCGACTCCGGTGTTTGAATAACAAACGGTTTGATTGTTGTGTCGGAGCAGCGGAAAAAAAGAGCAAATGTTTGTCGAGACACTGTACTCGCACGGGCTTGAAAACGGCCCCGATGAAAGACATGAGTCGGATGCCTTTTTTTCAGCGCAACTCTTCTATAGAAATGGCGCCGGCGCGGAATGTGGGGACCACCTGGCAATTTTCCGCTCAGGTTAGCGTCAGAACACGAAACCACTTCACGATGTCCACTTAAAGAAGGTTACGCAGATACTCCTAATTGGGTCATAATGGAGGATTTCCCCTCCCTTCAGATCAAATTCAGCAATGAATTGATTAGTGCATGTTTCGAAACGATTATCCTGAGGGATTCTCCTTGGGTGTGTTCAGATGAATGTTCCTCCTGGATCTGCTCAGAAAACACACCCGTTAAGCCAGCGTGACAAAGCTTCGAGACGGGTATACACCTGCGTGAAAGGCATTTGCAATTCACGGGTGAGAAGTTTAATAGCTGCCGCTCACATCGACTGTCCTGTTGTGGCGAAAGCAATTGCTGCTGTCCAGACAAACGTCCCCGTCCGTCTAAGGTTTGAAATTTATGCGTGCGCAAGAGTGAGTTTCTGCAAGTCTCCGGTCTCCTTCTGCTCAAATACCAGGGATGTGGGCGAGCTTTGTTTTGGGTGAAAAGCCGATTATCGTCTTTGCTTTCAAGGGGCGGGAGGTCATTAGCAAACACTGGAGGGGCTCTGGTCAAATCATGGGAATCTTCAGGCTACAACCACCTGGAGCAGATAGATTCCGATATCATTTTCAGCAGGAATTTCCGTACGCTCATTCCCGATCGACCGATGGTTAATATGCATTCTTTGCGGCAAAGGTCCTCGCGTCAGACGTAACCCAAAACCGGGCATTTCGGCACTATTCTGTCTTTTGAAGCGTTTCTCCATGTCTACTCGACTCAACCTTGAAGCCAAAATCCGACGTCTTTTCTTCAAGAGCCGGCGTAGTATTTCTGCGGAGGATATATTGCAGTCAATAAATCCACAAATCAATGAAACGACTGTTTGGGTCGCCTGCTCCGGCAGCCGTTTTATCACCGCATCCAGTGATGAATCTCTCTCGAGAGCAAAAAAAAAAAAAAGTCAATGACAGAATTCAAATGGAAACCCGAGCTTCCTCAGGAAGACGGCACACGATATAACCCGCAATCAATGCTCAGCACACAAGCATGTGATTTTGGTTTACTTTGTTGTCGGAACAATGGGAACAAAAAGGGGTGGGGGGGGGGGGGAGGTGTAATGATCGTCATCAAGCAGCCGAGCGGCAGCATCGGTGGTTGTGATGGGTATGGCCCAGACGGGTTTGTTTTCTGACAATCTTTGTAATTACAGCCAAACGCGGCCATCAAAAGTGAAGCCGGGAGGAAGAAATGGAGGCTTTGGATGTCGCCGAGGACAATTAAAAAGCCCGCTTTTGAGGGTGACAGGTATACATGCTGCATGGAATGTGTTTGTGTGACGGTAAAAAAAAAAAAAAGGTATTTCCTCAGGGGGTTCAGCCTCTCAAAGAAGAGTGACAATCCGCTATGCAGTTGATGAAAAGGCCTGGAATGGGGGGGAGGGGGGCGGGGGGGGGAACTCTTGTGAGGATAAAGCGGATCGGAAGATGGGGGTGTCAAACTCATTTTGGGCGCAGGGCACCTTTTAGTTCTATCTCTTATTTATTCCATATGAGAATAAAACATTTTGGTCGACATTTTAGAAAGGATCATGGAAGTTGACACCTTTGAGCTGCTTTTGCGGACCACATAAAATAATGTGGGGGGGGGGGGGGGGGGGGGGGGCCCAGATCTGGCTCCCGGGCCAAAGAGTTTGAAACCGGTGCCCTATAACTAAGCAGAGCTGCCAAGCAGAGGCGATGGTTAGGTAACGGCGTCAGTTAGGACAACCAGAGGAGACTTGAATGTTCAATGAAACCGTCGATGTGTCGGCGGAGGGTATTTGTGTTTGGCAATGTGTCTGCCGCATGAGCCACGTCGACAGATATGCAAACTTCGTTGAGTACAAGGATCCTTGATTTACGACGGTTACCGTTCTCGCTGCGGCAAACTTTTTAAATAAGTTGGAAGGTGCCGTCGTTTATCAGGAATCGACGAACACGCAGTGGTAAAGTCACAGTTACTGTAAATACTTGTATGGAAAAAAAAAAAAACACCGGTAGGCCATAAATACAAAACAATAAAGAACATAGTAAATACAACTGTGCGGGCCTTCTTGTGCGGCGAGACGGCCTTTTCTTACGCCGTTGCACAAACTATTGCATCGCAGACCGGTTGCATCCTCGAAACATTGGATGTGGGCTCTGTCGTAAACAGAGAACCCCCTGTGGATGAACCAGTCGGCTTGGTGATGAAGTGCCGCCTCCACGTGCCACCACACAAAGAAAAAATACAAAGGAGGCTTTTATGGCCGCTCGCTGGCCTTGTTCGCATCCTGCTAACTTTTGCCATCAGTGGTCATGGCGACTGACGCAAGCCCCAGTGGAGAGGGGCGAGGTGAGCAGCGGCGAATTGCACGAGAGCAGAACGCCCACGCAAAACAGACTGAGAGCAATGAGGATTAGGAAAAAAGATAAAATAGGTTGCATATGTCTCTTTTAATGAGTTCAACGCAACACGTCCCCCCCCCCCCCCATCTCCAAGGCTGAAATCATTGAAGTACAACTCAAATGCAAGCTTGCTGCTGAACAGCTCTTCACTCCCTTTTTTTGTACAGCCGTTATAAATTCAACGCATTCCTTAAGCTGGAAAAAAAAAACACGCTTTTTTGAACTCATTCACTCCCAAAGACGTTTTTAAACGTCTTTTCAGACTTGGTCCGGAATTGGCTGGTACCGAATGAGTTAAAAGGTTGGCTGGAATCTTATTAACACCACGCGCCTCCATGGCAACTCACCTTGTAAACGGTGACAGCAGCAGAGAAGAAACAGAAGGCAGGAAAAGGCAGAACACCTCCATGCCGGAGAGGCCATTGTCTCCTTATTCGGCGAGCCGTCCAACACAAGTTGGTTTTTTTTCCGAGGCGAGATCAAGAAGCTGGAACAAAGTCAACGACGGGCGGTTCTCTGCAAAGCGTCACCGGTCATCTTCACATCTGCAGAAATACAAAACACAGACGGCGTTAAAATGGAGCAAATTGGGCAATGATGTCATCATTCTCATCGCGGCCGTGGATTTACGACGCAGCGTGCAGTGTCATGTTGCGCCGGGCTTTACTGGAACGCGCGGGCCTCGTCCAGATTCATCGCAGAACACTAATCTGGATTTAACATTTGCACACTTGATGCCGCTCAACGGTGTTACGTCCGCTGGGCTGTCAGCTGTCGGGCGCACACTCAGCTGCGGTGCTTCTAAAAGAAGTCAGGCGTTATCCTAGAAATATGATCTACTGACGAAGCGACGTCCGTTGCTATTTGAGTGTCTCAATATGAAGCTCAATTACGTTCAAATGAAGAGGCCCGAAGAAGAGCGCGCCGTGTTTTGTGGAGAGTCATCAAAAAACGTTGTCGTGTAAACGCACGCGATGACCTCAACTCAAATTCTTAGCCTCGCCCATTGTATTCAATTCCAAAACTGGCTAACAATGCAGCATAATACCTCTGACAAATTAGGTTTTGACGGTAATGGCTTAAACAACCCCCCCCCCCCCCGAAAAACAAACGGCACGCCTCCCGTGTCTTTTATCGGCACGGATTGACAATTTGTAAGTCTACTCACTGATAAATTTCGTGTTGCTCAGGAAAGTCTGCCCATCTCGCCAATCTCGTCTCGCGAGAACGGAAATCTTGTCACGCGAGATCAAAACAACAATGGTGGCCTTTGTCAAATTGCGATCGTTTTGCTGGAAAAAAAAGATGTACCGTAGTTTTTGTTTTTTTGGTTTTGACTGAGAAATTTCCTTGCATCCCAAAAACGCACATGATTTGGAACCGTGCGTCCCGCGGGAAAATTATGCGTCTAGGACGCAGGACGCGGAGGTAGAGATGGCAGCTAACTTAACACATGAAATTTGCATTTTGGGGGCATGTGGTTGAAGAAAACGTGAAAGTAACGGACAATGCGGCAATGTCTTGACTAAGCTCGAAGTTGGAATGGTTTGACCCGGATGAGAAATTTTTAACCATTAGGATTCATCTGTAAAAGTGCTCAATCTTTTCACTGGCATTCTGGACTGAGATTTTTGAGAATGTGGAAAAATTGTTACTGAAATGAGTTGCATGACTTTGAATCGGTTGAAAAATGTGGAAAGTGAAAAAGATGTATTTGTTAGGTGCAGAACAAAAGGAAAAAAAAGGAAAACAGAAACAGGTCATTCTTATCTCTGACAGTGGGTCAATTTGACCCATCACATGACGGGAGGCTTAAAATAAAGAGTTCCGATCGGTGCGATTCATGAATTGTGGCGCTCGACTCTCAGCGTTCCAACTGCGCATCTCCCTCGTCCGACCAACACCTACCCCTCACCTGCCGTTTGGCTCAGTAAGACCGAGAAATGAAGTTGAAAAGAGAAAATGTGAAAACTTTTGCATTTCACACTTGAAAGGGTGCCAGCATGAACACAAAGTAAATGGTGTTCTTGGCACTTATTTGACATTGGCCAACGCGTCACTAATGAATGCTTCATTCTCCGAATCGTCCCCTGCTCCACTTTCTTCCTTTCCTCACGGAGACAGAAAAGGAAGAAAAAAAAACATGGCTGTCGCTCCAGCGACGCAGACACGGCTGCTTTGTGAGCTTACTTTTTGTCTTCTTCCTTATCGAGGGTGGCGCGGGGGTAGATGGGGAACAGCCCTTTGTCTGCAGGAGTGGCAAAAGGTTGCAGCCTGCGACAAACTAACCCAGCAGACAGATAAGCTGCTTACTGGAGTCAAACAGCAAGCAGCAGTCTGACTTGACATATGCAGGCGCGCACGTACGCATGCGCAAGCAAGGATACATAAATGCATTTACATATTGCGTCTTGTTTATTCCCGTGGGGTCGCCATCCGACACAACAGGCCACATGGCAGTTGTCACAGCGCAAAGACACACGTCTCGGTAATGCGCTCTACTCCCATCAACCTTCGTGATTATTCTTCCCCACCTGGGTATTGCATTGAATGTCAAGTCCTCTCGTCTGAATAAATCTTATGCTGTGCAACTAGCACCGGCTTTTATGGGGGTCTAAGAAGAATTTGATTAGCGACCACCCCACCACCACCATTGTGTCGTCATCTTTGCTTCAGCACTACAGATAGACTTGTTTAGCAGGGGTCTGCATGACTTCAAATGTTTGTTTTTTTTTTAGTTGACACTAGAGGTGCAGCCATCAAATATTTTGGTATGAAAGACTACAACCCCACATTTCTACATGAGCATCATAATTACCCCTGGCTCTCCACACCTTCATGCCAAATGCGCTTGAATATTTTTGGCAGCTCAAAAAAAAAAAGTGCTGCTAAAACCTCACATTAGCGCAAACCTCATATTAGCACCACTGAGAAGGCATTCTATATGTGATCAATGTCAATTGCCAGCTGGATCGCTGTACTGGTAGGATGCAGAGGGCTCATATATTGATATTTTGTTTTGATCATGCCCCAGAAGCAAGGAAGCAAACTCCCAGCCAAGGCATCAGTTTAACTCGGGTGGTTACGGTTCCGTTTGCCATACATGTTGGCTGCTCGACAGTCAAATCTTTTGGTTAAGCCAAAAGTTCAGTGGTGGGAAGGGCATCAATTCTCCCAAGAGGCAATCCTTTCTACATATGCACACACCCCTTCATCTCTGAAGATGAGCGCCCACTCCCCCCCCCCCCCCCCATCTGCCCGCGGGAGCCACGTTCTTACTCTAATGGTAGTTGACAGGAGGAGATGGGAAGTTGTCGAGGGGCCGTTCCCTATCCCTTCCGGCCTGCTGAGCCCAGGAGCCCTTCCAAACACCAGGGGGTGAGAGCCAGCCAATGCGGGCTTGCCCTCACAACCACGGGGTCCTTTTGCTCCCGATTAGCCCCCGCGTGCGACATCACCCCGCTGAGTAACATGGCTTCCGTCTCCCTTAAGCCAGCCATAGTGCGTCTTCCTGAAAATACTGTTATTGTTTGCTGGGATTTCAGCAGGGATTTTTTTTTGGGGGGGGGGGGGGGGGTGATGAGGTGATTAACATCAAGATGGTATACAGAAGTAGAAACAGATGTGACAGAGTTTTACATTAAGGTCGGAAGTGTTCGGCTCAGAGCTTCTCAAGCGGAAAATTTAGTTTAAAAGCTAATTGAAGCATTGCTTATACTTCCAAGTTTGTTCTGGAGAATTATCTGTACCTGAGCGTCATTCCAGTTTGCAGTTATTTAAAGCAAAGTAGGGAGTAATGGAACTGGTAGCTACCATGTACGCCCTGCGGCTAAAAACTCGTGTTGGAAATGTGTATCGGCAAAGCGTGTTGCAGCTCACTTAAAAGGTTAAGGAAATGTAACTGTGCTAAACATGCGAGGCTAAACTGCTAAATGTGGACAGGAATCATCAGGGGTGTATCTTTGAACAAACGTTAAAAAGTCTGTACAAACACTGCAGAATAGTAAGGTGAGCAACGACGCTCGTCAAAAAGAATGCACGGGAGAAGGTAGAAGTAAGAAGTTTATGAAGCTAAGCTAATGAATGCTAACACTAGCGTGTGTTTTATATTTAAATAACATTTTAGTGCATGGCAAAGTATGTACAAAAAATCTGTAGATGACTATTGACTAAATGTTGGCAAAAACGCTGCCACTGACAGTGTGAGAGACGGTAGGCATAAGAAATAACGGACGCTACACTAATGAGTCTTTAGGCTAAATGCTAACAGAACTATATATATAAATAATTTCATCTGTTCCCTGAATAAAGAGGTACATACTGTGTACTGTATAGAGCCCCTTGAGATTTAAATTAACAGCATATTTGTCTGAAAATGACAGTTTCATGAAATGAAAGTGCAAAAAAAAAAAAAAAAAAAAACATCCCACCAACAAAATGAATAATGATACGCAAACATTCCCAACATCTGTTTTCCTTTTGTCTCCTGCTGCAATCCGAGGATGGGGGTGATCTATCATCGCTTTAGATAAATGGTAAAAGTTTCGACCTACTTGATAGGAATAATAAGCTGAGCATTGAAAAAGAGGAACAGCGGGCGATTAACTGATAATTAAAACAACTGCCTGGACAGGGGAGACGGCCCCACATGTCTAATGTGAAAGACAAAGCTTGGCCTCGCTCGGGCTGTAGAGGCGTCCGGTGCAAGAGACGGGGAAGGAGGGTTGGCGGTGGGAGAGGGAATGCAGAAGAATGGAGGTGGGAGGGTACGAAAAGAAAAGGGGCGGAAGGGGTCGCCGAGGAGGATTGACAGCCTGTGAGTACGGCCTGACCCCCATGGCTTTGCCTCCAAGTTTTCTCCAAAGGCTTAGAGGAGACGAAAATAAAGCCTGGGGAATGTTAATTTATTTTCAATTGTCAGCACCAAAAAGGAGGGGGACAAAAAGCGCATACATGCATAATCAAGTGGGACCGGGCCCAAAACTAATGTGCAAGTCCAAGTGTGGTGTTCGCACCAGTTGAAACGGAGACGTGCTTCCACCAGACGGATTCGTCCTGCGCTCTTTGAATGGCTACTAATTTAACAATCTGCCCCTCCCCCATGCCCTACACGTGACACATGTGAGCCGGAACATCAGACAACGGTTGACGAACACCCTCTGGATACTTTTCCTGACGTTCCCGTGACAGTCTTTTGTCATGTCACAACTGTCAGGACCGCAGCTTCCAAGCCCCGCGGGGGATGCGGTGTCATTTCCTCATCTCCACCCGAGAACTTGCCAGAAACATCAAGTATCAGTTTGCATTTCTTCATTGCGGCTGATAAGATATATGTTACCAGGGAGGAGCTGCAGTTGTAAATGGCGGTGCAGGGTTGCCGACATTGGATGAATAAAACGAAAAACTAACCGAATGCAGTTGACTCCTAAATTATGGGCGGATGTGCAGTCTTTCACGACTCTTCATATTTACGCTGAAAAAAAAATATCACCATAAAGTGTTGCTGAAATATATGTGAATACAATTTTTAAACAAAAAGATCTCTGACCCCAAAACATCTCCAAAAGTGTGTGCAAAAAGTCAGGAAAATATAGAAAATATACCACTCCAAATTGAGAACAAACAATTTTCATCAAAGATTAAGAACAAAAATATCACCAATCATTGAGAACAAATAACTGCCACCTCAAAATGTCTCCAAAATTGTGAACAAGTCATCCTAAATGGTATTGAAAAATATCGGACCGAAATCTGTGAACAAAAAAAATAATAATAATAATCAATAAATTGTGACCAAAGATAGTGAACAAAAATGTACCAAACCTACATCATCAAAAATTGTAATTAAAAAAAAAAAAAACGTCTGAATGAAGATACCAGAAAGGCAGAAAACCTTTATGCGATACCTCTGAATAAAGTCCCTAAATTGAAAAAAAAAAGGTAAATGTCACCACAAATATCACCAAAAATTGCTCACAAACAATTTTCATCAAAATCCTTAGCAAAAGACAGCAAAACGCTTCTCTGAAAACGCCCCCAAAAAATAACCACTAGATATACAGTATTTTCCAATGTTCCTGAGATACACCTTAATTAAGTCCCGTTATACGGACTCTAGTCAAAAATTTTAAATGCTAACAATGAAACAGACATGTCACCAAAAAGGTCTTAAAATAAACGTCACCATAATGACGCTCAAGAAGTTAACAGAAAACCCAATTTAGTGAACAAAATGATGAGAGCGAAAAAAAAATTCCAACGAAAATGTTGCAAAAATTGTCACCAATTATTGAAAAGAGGAAAAAAAAAAAAGCTCTTAAATAGTTTTCCTCCCAATATGCTCCTTTTGTGATGTCACGACACCGCCGGGAATGCGGTTTTCATTTCCTCGTCTCCACCAGCAACGTGGAGGATTTTCCAGAAACATAAGTCAGCTTGCATTTCCTCATTGCAGCGGCTAAGATATACTGTATATGGAAGGGATATGCTGCAAACGGTGGTATAGCATTGCTCTCATTGGAACAATAAAATAAACCACAAAAGCTGAACACAGCTGACTTTTGTGATGACGAATGCCTTTTGGGTGTTTTTGTTTGTTTGTTTTTTACTTTTGGAAAAAGATCCCAGAAGGACTTACAGATAACTGCCGAACCCATGTGAACTCAGATGCGAACCAAAACAGCAGCCCCTATCCACACGCAAACCATCTCTCACATGAATTATGGCGTTCATGCTGTCAAAAAATCCCCATGAAGTATTAAAGATGGTCTTCATGTTATGTGGAGACGGCGTCCTTCGCAACTGGCAGGGTCGCTCCACAATGTTTATGTTATGGGGAGCTATGCATTTTATTAGTTCCACTCCTTGCTTGCCATTCAGTTTTGCATAACATAAATGGTAGGTCGGCCTTATGATTTAGGAGTGGAAAAAAATAGTTAGCATGCAATATGAAAACAGACTGACAAACCTGTCCACAAAAATGCTCATCAAAATTGCGAGCAAAGATTTTCACCGTCCCCAAAAAAAATTCCCCATAAAAATGTGGTCTTAAATGTTGCTGATTGTTTTGTTTTTTAACCAAAAACAGTTTTATATATTTGTGCCACTAAAATTGGGACCCAAAATCAGTCATCAAATGCATGTCATACAGTATAGCAAAAATTATAGTGGGGAAAAAAAAATCTGACCAAAATATGTCACCAAAATCGACACCAAAACTGTCAAAGTCTTACTCCACCAATCTTCAGTTGAGGAAATAAACGCCACGGATGATTATTTGTAGATATATGTTTTCAAAGCCAATTTCACTTTGAAACCGGTTCATTGGAAGCGATTACATTCCAACAGGTGTTGTTAGGATGTTGCCAGAAATGCTTAGCCCCGATTATTCAGTACTGTTTTCCAACGTTATCCCAAGTCAAATTGAAAACACTTACAGGGATTGTGCTTTGTTTTTGCTTCCCAGACAAAGAAAGAACACCTCGGAGGAAAAGTGTGGTCAAATGTTTTCCAATGATGTTTGGCGAAGGCCAGAATGCTGAGACGGTGAAGCCTGCAGAGTCTTTTATTAAAAGCACACGCGACAGTTGGTGTGTTTGGGGCTCCGAGCCAAACGATGGAGGCTGCAGATAAGACAAAGTGGGCCAGATGGACAACGGGAAACACAGTAAGGGTGACCAAAAAAAACAAAAAAACTGGAAAGTCAAACAGACAAAGAAAGGTTTGCGTCCAGTACGCTTAAGACAAAAATGGGGATTGAAAAAATGGCATAAGGTTTCCCTCATCGGCCACTGAAAAGTGATGCCACGATTGTTTTTTTCAAATTCTAATGTACGTTGCTTTATTTAAGGAATGATTGTGACATTGTAAACTAATGCTTGCAGCAAAGATGTTTTATGGAAACATTTGTAATGTCTCGTAATGGTTTTGTGAGCTCTGAAAAAGCCCGCAGTTGAACAAGTCGTTTCATAGAAGCCAACGCCAGCCTGATTGACAAACATTCGCAGCCTGGTCCCGCTGAAGCCGCGCTCGACATGGATGCGCTGACCTTAGAGCAAATGACAAAATCCCGGGGTCGCCGGAGACAAGCACGAGCTGCCGTTCACCGGCACGGGATAACAAAGTGAAGATTTTTCTTTACATACTTTCAGCTACAAATTTAGAAAAAAAAAAGAAAAGAAAACCTTTGTCATCTCCTCCATGTCTTTTTCTGACACTCTCTGCTGCGCTCATTAGACACATGTACCCAAACTCGCCCCCATGTGCACACAAGTAGCTCACTTACATGATGTCATGCTGGAAATGTGGGCAAATCTACGGTATATGAAACAGTCTGCCGGAAAATGCATGGACAAAAATGAGTCCGTAAATTATTACCTAAAAGCAAGACTGAATGATTTTTTTTCTTTGGAATTGCAATTTTAGACGACTCGATTAGAAGCTTCTCTTTTACCCCGCCTCTCCCACCAAGCAGAAGTGCCATGCTTCACATGGCAACCGGTCAGCTCCAAGCTACTGCTAAGTTGACATTTGTTTACATTTACTTTTCACATTTAAATAACTTGATACAACGAAACCCTCATGGGCAAAAATACCCCCAGGTGTGAAAAAATCGTCATGCATTAACATCATTCCCACTTTCCTGCCCCCCATATAACGAAAATAACCCCTGTTGTGTTATATGAAATATTTTTCTCTGCTCTTGCCTCGCAACGAGATTCACTACAACAAAGTCTAATCCAACAGCGACCTCTACTGCTTCGTTCGGAAATGGCAACAGCAAGTGCCGCACTGGTTTACACATGCGCAGTAGTCCAGGAAGTATTTGTTATTGTTAGTTTCAGACGCAGCAAGAACGTTGCATTGCTAAAATGGCTACAAAAAAGACCTTTGGATGTCAAGCAGCTAAGACAAGAAGAGCTCTGACGCTGGAAGAGAGGGGAAAAGTGATCAAAATGAAAGACGGAGGAAGCAAAATAAAACATTATCCAAGAAATTGATGGAAGTGAAAGTGAATGCTGATTGTAAATTTTGCAATTTCTTTCCCGTTTTTTCTTTCTACACTGACAATATGAAGTGTCAAATAAGTGGATGCTCATATTTATGACCTATTAGAATAAAAAAATAAAGAGTACACATTCGTTTGTATGTGCGTGTACACAAATGTGTGTGTGTGTGTTTACATCCGAGATCAAATTTGTTACAGTGAAAACCCCCCTGTTATGAAATTTTTTTGGGGGCAAACATGATTTCGTTGTAGAGGAGTTTCACTGTAGCTCCTAATTTTTTTTTTGTCGTAAGAAAATTTATACATATATATATATATATACAGTACATATACACACACACACACACACACACACAAAATTGGCTCACCTCCATCTCACTCTGATGTTAAATCGCATTATTACAAGGAATATGTGACGGCCCAACCACTTCCCGCCGCAACATGAAGAAGAAACTCATCAACTCGATTGGCATGTTGCTAACAGATGATACGTTGACTCGCACCTTTGGAGGCGGGGGGGCACTCCACATAGTATATCAGCTTTCACAGTCAATTAGTGACTAGATTTGCCAAGGTTAAAAATCACAACCATGTTCAAAGAAAGATAAAACAGAAATATGAACCACAGTGCCTTTACTTCAGGCGACGAGCCAGCAAGAATTGAGGGTGCACACTGACATGACAGACTCGATAACATTTGTCCGCCTCTCCAGCTACATGAAAAATTAGCATGAATGCCCACAGAGGAAAGTTGTAAGTAAAACGTCATAGACCACACAGTGTATCCTACCAGATATCATTTGGATTTTTCTCATGCATTTATGTTATTTATTTATTTAATTTGCGAATGTTCTAAACTCCTGTTTGGATGCCAATGTTGGGAGCATCAGTTGACACAGAATAAACTTTGCTTAGGCATCACTGTTTGCCAATATTTGGCGCTGGTTGCTAAGCGACCAAACGGGAAGTAGCCTGTGCTTTTCCCGCTGGTTTGGTTTGAGGAGACCGCAGCTCAGCAATATGCATTTGTCACCATTTCAAAACAAAGTGCGGCCTTTGCTTACACTGAGGAGGAGGAGGCAAGCAGCAGCTAAAAGGACATCGGTTCATCTGATTCGAATAGCACTGCAGGATCTATGGGAGTTTAGGCTCATCTGTGAGCTGCAGCTCAATGAAGTACTTCTGGCTGTTTAACAGCCTTGGAGGGAGTCCGCGCGAGCCTCAAGAGGAAGTCAACAAACTTCAGGCAGCGCATTTCTCTAACTAAACACCGGGCCATTTGTGACTGATTACATTACTGATTCCTCCATTTTCTCCTCAAAGCTCTTTTCACTGTAGAATCACTCCGCCAAAATCTCTTGCTTGTTTCACTTTGAAATCGCGCCGCCACCATCACGCCAACTGAATGTACCTTGATGTTATTTCATCATTAGGGCACACCTACCGCAGCCCGGCGTTGCTCCCTTGTGCCACGGCAGCACGTACACAATAAACGGGTTGGTCGGCACTGTGCTGTGCTCGGTGCAGTGTGAAAGGGCTTTAACTGTGCCTGCAAGAGTTGTGCCATCGAATGTATCGACAGTAGGGTATCCTCACATAGCTGGCATCATGTTGCCCTTCGTTATAAAATATTTTGTCACACGACAGCTCCTTTAACAAAATTGTCAGCCATGATTGTGAAAAAAAATCAGTCACCCAAAAAATGTATCACCAAATAAATGACAGCAAAAGTTGGGACAAAAAATTGCAACCAAAAATGTTGAATCCAAAAAAATAATAATAATAATAATAATAACCAAAAGGTGCCACTCAAAATACAAACATGATTTCGGGTCTTTTCAAATGTTAGGGCATCAGGGTTAAGGTTAGCATTGTGGGTCAAGATCAGGGTGAAGGGTCACGGGCCAGGGTCAGAGGTGAGTGGGATGCATTCTTATTTCATCAGGTTTCTGCAAAATGTCTTCTCGCACAATTTGTTATGATATAACGGTGACCATGCCGCTCAGACTCAGTTACAGGCCGCTTTCATCACCTTGGCGGACGGCGCCTTAGTTGTGCATTCAAAGTTTAGTTTCACCCGAGGGTACCATTTTTTTTTTTCTTCCCGCCGCTCGAGCCAATCAGCTTCACGGAGTTTATTGCGCGGCTACGTGCGGTCTCTGCTCATCGAGCGTCTTCAGTGCTTTCGCTCACCTTACTTTGGCGCGCTCAAGCTAATTAGTAACGCTGCTACATTCCTGGAAAATCAACACGCAATTACATTTGAGGTCTAAACACGGCGGTGCTGCGCCACAAATCATTATTGCACTTTTTGGTGGGATGGGAGCAGGGATCATTTGAGATGGTTCGCTCGCAATTCAATCAGCAGTTAAAACTCCAGTCTCCAAAATGACTGCAACATTGACTCAATGACTAAAACCGCTTTGACGACAAATTGTCAGGAAATAAGGAATAATTAATCGGTTACTTTAGTCATGCGTTATCGTTTTGTTTCCAACGGGTGCTGAGCACAAAAGCAATGGGTAGCGCAGCATTGGGCAAACACATAAAACACCTGCTAATAAAAACAGCAATATCTTTAGAACAACTACAAGACCCGAGGTGTGTGGTTTTTCTCATGAGGAAATTATCAGAGTTCTCTCTCTCTCTCTCTCTCTCTCTCTCGACAGGATTTCCCGTGACATTTAACGACAGGCAGCTACATTCGGAATTGGATTTAATTCACGAGACCAAGGCGTTGAGGAGCGCAGCTACTGTTGTCATGTCAAATCGCCTCATACCGCGTGGCCATTACCCAACCTCACGAGTCCCGTGGGACAGCCGCCAATACCGTTACGGTCCTGTCGCTTCTGTGTTTTAACACCCGACAGTCTTCCTTGTGTTCAAACCTGCCATCGGGCAGTGAGAAATGATGGTGATTGAATTAGGACAGCTTTAAGCACGGTATGAATAGATCGGATGTACTGTGTCATGGATACACTAGGTTTAAGGTCAACGTACCTGAAGTTAACATCTCAAGTCATCGATGGAATAATTGAAAATTGGATTCTAAAATAATTAAATAAAAATTAAATTTAAAAAAAGAATTATTGAGAGCCCTAGTTTAAGGCTCAGACAAAAATCACGCTTTTTGATCCTGATTTTTAGGGTTTTGCCCCTGAAAATGGATTTGATGGTTGAAATTAAGGATGATTTTTTAGCTGTTTTACATTAAAATTACATTTATTTTTATTAGTGTATCAATCAAAAATAGCTACCACTCCTATTTATGACATTCATATTGAATTTGAAAAATCCAATTTAAAATTAAATGTGCTAATACGCGGCTTGTAAGAAATTAATAGGCGTTAGGGAGCAGAAGCCCGAACAGCGATTATTACAACCCGGCCCGGCGGGAATAAAACTGAATTTCCAGATTACTCATTCCAGGCCTTCTGGGTGCGGTTATTTATTCAAATGCAGTGGGCGGGGGGGGATCTTGATTTCTACCTTGATATGAATTTTCGGAACAATATGAACCGATGTTTCTGGTGTCTTACAATTTTCGTCAAGTGAAATGAGAGTACAAAAACAAAACAAAGGAAACAAACGAACACACACAACTAGGCTCGTCACAATAATAACCATGAGTTATTGTTCAATGAGAAAAAAATGGACACAACAGTTTTTGGGGGGGGACTTGATAAATTTGTATGCATGTTTATTTATCTACGTCATCACCATTCACTCGCACAGCTCCTTCCCTCTACCGTCTCAACCTGTTCACCATTGTGAGAGTGGGCATACATAAGCGTGCGCGCACACACGCACACTTTTTGCACAACTTCATTCTTTGTTTATGCACTATGAATTCTGAAAAGGTTTGCTATGCCCACCGCGAATTTAAAGACTGGCGACCAGCACCCGTTTGGAGTGGCACACTTGACGGCGAGAGCAGCCGGTGTAAAATCTCAATAGCTCCTATGCTAGGTCTCTTGTGCACCGAGAGATTGCAGCTCACTTGACTTTCCTGGACAGTAGGTTTATGTAAAAACCTCAATGGCCATCATATAATACACATTTTTTAATTTGAGCTTTAAATTAGGACAGTATTAGATCCCTTAGAAACCAACCTTTGTTGAGCCAATGTACCTATTTACATTAGAAAAATCTCATACATGAGCATACAAAAAAAAAGAAACAACAACCAAACAAACAAAACAAAAAACAACTGCGCTTGTTTACAGCAATAGTTTCTGGGAAAATGTTTCGTCTGTAAAATAATGTTACCGTTTCAAGCCGACACACAACATTGCGGGGTTACTACATGCCCACTGGAACACGTCACTAAAACCCACCGAGATCAGTTTTAATCATTTTTAATGTTCCATAATGCAATGAATATAAGACAACAGGTAGGTTCTGCTATTATGTTAGCAACAGGCGAGGTAATTACAGTCTTTTAGGTCGATGAGGCGCTATTGCAGACATGGCTACCTGTTTGAGCAAATGCATTCGTCCATCCATCCATCCATTTTCCAATCCGCTTATCCTCACGAGGGTCGCGGGCGTGCAGGAGCTTATCCCAGCCGTCTTCGGGCAGTAGGCGGGGGACACCCCGAACCGGTTGCCAGCCAATCGCAGGCCACAGATAGACAAACAAACCATCCACGCTCACACTCACACCTAGAAACAATTGAGAGTGTTCCAGTAACCTGCCGTGCATGTTTTGGGAATGTGGGAGGAAACCGGAGTACCCGGAGAAAACCCACGCAGGCACAGGGAGAACATGCAAACTCCACACCGGAAGGCCAGTCGACCACCGGGCCGCCCGAAATGCATTCGTTTTCATTTAAATTGCATTAACATTACACTAAAGACTCATACAATGGCACTATCATCAAAAAGCAAATGAGTCACACCGTAACCTTGAATGGAAAAAGCAGATGCCTCCATTATTCCACTGGGAGGGCACAAAGGCTACCGCATGACACAGTAGTAGAAAGTAAAACTCACACGTCCCATCGAAGAAGTAAAAATAACTTTGGATTCTAGCATCCGTACTATTGTGTCTTTTAAAGCGCCAAATCGGCCAACCTAACAAGAGAGGCGTTAGTTGGGCTGCCAAAATCTGGAAACAAAGTGCATCTCCATCTCGCCAAATGCGTAACGGTCAGGCTATGCCGTGAAACGACAGAAGCGCAGTTACGTCAAGCGAGCGGGTTTTGGCGGTTCGGGGGCGTCTATCGGGGCTGGGTTTGCTTCGGGTCATTTCCGAATTGACTTCTCTCTTTTTTTTTTCTTCTTCTTCTTCACATCACAATAATGGTGCCCGGTGGCTTGGACCACACACCCATTAGAGTTTTCCATTAGAAATATTGAATAGACTTAACATTTTACGAGTGTCAACCTGACCGTTTTGTGAGCAGATCGGGGAAAGAAAAAAAATAAATAAATAAGAGATTCTCGATACGCCCACACCGCGGGATAATTGCTCAGGACAGTCTCATAACCGGACCGAGCTGACTTTGATTACGAGGGAAGAAAACCGTTCCCATTTGATTGTCCGTATGAGTGTGCCTTGCTTAAGGGACCGCATTAAAGAGCAGTTTAAAAGTGAAGTGGCTGAATGTAGAAATATTGAAAAGGCCTTTTTCGACAAACGCCCATTCGAGCACTAATGAGTGACGTAACTAACAGGCGGGGAATGTCCCGTTTTGATTCCGGTGCCTAACTGGAAACATTTGTCGTCCCAAACGGACGACTGTGAAATCAACAAACGGAAGCATATGGCGGCCACCAAACAGCTCGTCTGTTCTTTAGAAAAACGGGGCAGGCTCCTTGTGTTGATGTAAAGCTTTGCAACCTAACACGAGCTTTATTTATTTATTTATTTAACTTTATTTTTTGCTTGCTTTGCTTCATTCCACTCGCCCCCCCACCCCCCCCGTTCTCCTCCACTCCATCATTCCTTGAGTGTTTGCGCCGTGTCCCTTAGTTACCGGATAAGCAAGCCGATAGCAGCAACAGCAGCTTTGGAGAGTTAAAAGCTTGCCTGCGCAGTCCCACTCATACAAGGCCATCAATAATTCACCCTCATCGGGAAGCATTATCTAACAGCCTTATGAAAGTTTAAAGCTTCTGGGTGACAACATGAGAAGCCGCGAATGCTCTGCAAGAAGACGTAGCAGGCGGTGCCGGCGAGCCCCGACAACAGACACGTTCAAGTGGAAACAGACGACGGCGCTCCGTCCGCCCGCCGAGGCCCGTTTAACCACTACGCCGACAGATGCGATTCAACGGCAAAAAAAAAAGAGGATACAAAGGTGGAAGCATTGGCTGGGCTGTCTTAACGCCCAGGCCTCACTCTCATTGACAGTTAAATCCCTCTAAGCCCGGATCAATTACAGCAAGCGCCGCTGTAATTAAAATGCCCTAACAAAGGTCTGAGAAGCGCTTCCCCCATTGATAAGAAGCAAGGCTCCCATCTGTGGAAGCGTCTCCACACAATATTCTGGCTCGAGGTTGCCGCGCGCGCACATAAATCCAGAGAAGAAGCTAATAACAGTGAACCCCCGCCCATTTGTGGTTTGCTATTCACTTTTTTTCTTTTCCTATGGGCTATTCTCTGAAAGATTCACCTAATTTTAAGCTCGTTTTTAAAGCTCCCAAATGCCAGAACATAATACCGAAGCTTTGGCTGATGGGGACGTCGTCATCGGTGTCAAGTTCCTCTGTTGACGAACATTTTTTTATGTTGGTGAGGCGTTACGTTAAAAGCCCAAGTGCTTAGCGGGAGTTTCGGAGAGTCTTTGCCGCAGATGACTTTTTGTGAAAGCAAATCATCTGTCGGCCATTTTGAAGGGAAATTGTGTGCGATTAATTTGAAATGACGGTCAACGGTTTAGTCAGCCCAGAGAGTAAATATTTTGATTAAGGTCTTCTCAACATTTTTACCGTAATCTTTCAGTAATTTTAGAAACCTACTTCTATTTCTTTACTTTCCTTTTAAATGCTTGAAATGTCTCTGAAGTTGGCAAGTTCATGCGTTTCAATATTTTCAACGTACATTATTTCAGTAATTTTGGTAAGCTACTTTTGTTTTTGTTTCTTTGCGCTGCTTCTGAATGTCGTTTGGTGTTGCGTTTGTAAATGCTTTTAGGTGCCGTGTCTTGTGTGAAGCACATCGAGTTGCCTTGTGCGTGAGTTGTGCTCTATAAATGAAGCCGCGTGACTTTTTGGATGATTGCGTGCGCTATGACGTACGGTTTGGCGAGATGACCTAAAATCCATATCACAGTATAGAATCCGATCAAGGTATCGCGTAATTGTAAACATTTGAACGCAAGCATTTTTGAATGGGCCGTATGCCGTTGCCCTGAGCCGGTAAAAAGACGCTATTTTTTTCTTTTTTGCCAATTTTTACCTCCCCAAAAATCGCAAAAATATACAATCGGTATATACGCATTCGAGTTGAAGGTTGAGGATTTATTTTTACACTTGTATGTAGGTTTATATTAGGAAAAACTTAGCGACCACATAAAAGAAATCAGAGGTCAACCGTTGCCCCGAAACAGATTGATTTCATCCTTAGAGCTTTCATTCCAAAATATTTTCAATCGATTGCGTGAGCCCACGAAATGCTAATTCACGGGAAAAGACGGCGCTCGTGTTCAGACCCTCGCCACAAGGACGCATCGTTTTTATCTTTTCAAAAGATATCTTACGTGACGATGCTCGGCGTCTGAATGGCAGAATGATTACGTCTCCTAATTAAAACTCTGCCGCAAAGCAATTAGCAAACAGAGTTTCATCAGAACTCTTCATACAGAAAGATGCCGATCATCGAAGCCTCTCGGCCTCTGCAAAGCTTTCAAACGGAACAAATTAACACAGCCGGCGAAGCCAAATTCTCATCGCGCATCGTCGTCGTCGTCTTATTTTTGAGGGGTTGTCGGCTTAATGCTTCATAGCATGAAAGCTAAATTTCAAAGTTCGCTTACAGCAGCTGCCAAAATTAGCCTCGAAAGCCGCTCCCCCGCGGCGACAAGGGGGGCCCGAGCGGGCCGACGCGCGGCGCGAGCGAGACGGCCGAGTGAGCCGACGCGTTGTGAAAGCAAGCCGCGCCATTCCGCGCATCCCGCCGCAGTTTCCCATCCTACGTGACGACGCCTGCCAATCACGGCCCTCGAGAACCGCCGAGGGATCGGGAGATAACCTCCGACCTTGAAAAAACATGCTTGGCATCGCCTCAAGATAACGCGCGCGCCTCAAATGACGACTGGACGAAAGCACGCACCTTGAAATCTGACCTAACATCAGAGGTTAAGCTCGGTGTGATAAGGTGACTCCCGGATTTATTTTCTTTTATGTTTAAGAAGTTTGGGGATCATGTGAAAATTCATCGATTGTCATCAGGAAGGTCACTTTGGCTGAAGCTCACTTTCGGGATGGATCTCATATGAGCCCGAGCGCAAACGGACCTCTCGACAACCAGCATGAAAACATCGCAAGTCCTCTTTCTATATTTGTGAAAGCATTAAAAAAGTGCCGGCAGCGCCATATCGTGGGAGGTGACGTTCAAGCACGGCAGCACCGGCGCGCTAAATCTGGAAGCGAAGGACCCATTCCAGTTAAATTATTTTTGCTATTAATTCCACTGAGTAACTTTGCACATGAAAGCCTCCGACAGAAGAATACCGGCTGTCAATCAAAGTGAAGCGGGCTGCGGCCTGCACACGTGGGAAATGAAACGCGGGCGTTAGCCGACACTCTACCTGCATCCATTTCTTCCCCTTTTTCTGCGCCAAATGAGAAATAATCCCGTCACACTACATCAGCGGAGCGATTTACATTTTTATATGATACGGAGAATGCCGCGGGAAGGGTGTGGGCGGGGTGAGCAAGGTAGAAAGAAGGGAAATCGTCGGGAGACATTCCTCTGCAGCGGAGCATGAACTGAAACCTCAATTTCTTGGATAATTACCTGAAATTATTTAGGAATTTGGGAGACGAGACAAAGCAAAGGGAGATGGATGGTGCGAGGGGAAGGGGGCGCCTCATGATGACCTTTTTTTATTCAATACACTTCCTGCGACCTGCGACCTGCGTTGGCGACGCATGAAGAACACCGGCTTCACCCCCCCCCCCCCCCCGGCCTCCCACCCTGGAGACAAAAGCGACGCGCTCATGTGCTAATGGCAGGGGGAGAGAGTCGGGCAAACGGAGCACCGAGGGCGGCCCGGACAGCTCACAGGTCAGTGCTAATCTTCTGATAGATGGAGCCCAAAGACCCGGGACACATCCATCACGCACCGTCGACGTCTCCCCAACTGGGAGAGATTTGCAAACAGTAAAGGGTTAACGCACGGCCCAAACAGACCTCGGATGATCCATCACTCGGGGCAACAAGCCCCCCTTTTGAAAGCTTGGACAACACCGAAGGGCTGCGGAGGAGTGCGCGGGGGCGCTCCGATTTAAGACTTTAAGCTCCACGGCTCCGTTGATCATTAAATATCCATTTTAAAAGCGGCGGGGAAAAGTTAGCCGGCATTTCAAACGCCGAAGGTGGTAGTACGGGAGAAGACTTCCTCCCGCTGCCCTCGTCCACGTCCTCGCCGCCACGCGCTCATCCGTCAAGTTAACCGCCCTCACACGTAATCGTTCCAGTCATTTGTCTCCTTGTATTTGGTTATGGGAGTCGCGTAACGGCCACGTTGGGGATTCCGAGTTCAACGAAAAGCTCGCCGAGCGGCACTTTGTTGAATAAACAAAATGGACTCTGCCAAGGGGCATCTATTTCCATCGGTCTTGCCGTCAAGCTTCACCTGCCAATCAGGCCCCGGAGTAGTTCAGGCCTGGGACTAAAACCTTTCACCTTGGAAAACATGCTGGCATCACCCCAAAACAACACGCGTGGCTCAAATGGTAATTAAACGACACAACACCTCCCTATAAAGCCAACATGAGAGGTCAAAACGGGTTATGAGAATGTTCTTGGGGGATTCTCCTCATCATTAGGAATCCACGTGGAATGCGGAGGAATGGGTGTGCAGCCGCTTTCTTTCAACTGTGCGGCAGCCAACAGCGTGTGCAATTAATTCGGACTCAGATAGTTGCGGGGGGAAATCTAAATGAAAAGTAAACAGGAAAAAGTTTGGTTCTCAACTCAAAAGAGGGATGGGCATTTGTATCACAAGAGCGTGTGAGGTTGGGACGGGTAGGATGCATTGACCGAAGGATTATTCGTCAATAAGAATTCATGTGAAATGCAGAGGTCGTCTCCGTGGCGTCATGTTGTTTCGTCAACCGCAATTTGGCAGCGACCAACAGACGGCGCTGTTAATTCACACCCGACTCATTGGCTGCCCTAACATGGTTCGGGGATCATCCAAAAGGGGAAGTAAGCAGGAAGCGAAAGATGGCTTTGGTAAAACGTGTTTCACTCAAAAAATTGGGACAGAAATTTGATCCAGAAAGACACGAGAGGCAGAAACGGGTCCGATAAATGGAGGTGTGCATTTTCACCCTTAAGAGTCCATGTGGAATGTGGAGTTAAGGGTGTGCAGTCGCAGCGAACGATCAGAGGGCGCCATTATTGCAGACCCGACTAGTCGGCAGGCTAAACGGCAGTCGGGACATTTAAACGGGGAGTAAAATAGAAGAAAAAGTTGCTTGAAAGTGGAACAGTTTTGACAAAAAAAAAGGGAGGGAGAGCACTAGACAGGTATGATAAATAGATGGGTGGATTTTTCCTCATTGAGAATCCATGTGGAATGGGGAACTTGTAGCAATGAGGTTTTGTTCTGCCATCACCCTGTGGAGTCTTACCAGGTCCCCGTGCAATGTTAAAAATGACCCTGTGGAGTATCTGTGGCCATCCGTGTTCCAGCGAACTCTTGACACGTGCCCTGTTCCAGGTGTTTTTGTTCTGGGAGCTGGCAGCCTAATTCTTGCTGCTTCGCCACATGTTCACCACAATACTTCCCATTTTGCTTTCAGTCTGTATGAATTGTAATCATCCGGTAAAATTTGTAATATCATTCCCCAAACGCTTTGGTTGAACTGACGCCTGAATAAACGGGCGTCACTATTTGCGGAAATACTGCTCTCGCCGGTGGGGAAGTTACTTTATTACAGTTTCATCAGCCCTTTAAAAAAAACTTTTTGTTTTTTTTTTTTAAAAAGGCCAGAAACTCATGAAAACTGAAAAGAGAGTTCAGGATTTTGGACCATGTTGGCATCTTGAGTATCTTTGTAAACTGATCTGTATGCTAATCATATCCATAACATAAGTGGACAAATTATGAGACATTTAAGACAATATTTTTTTTTTTAAAAACATTGTGGAACACTTCAGCAGCACAATGTAACTAACTACAAGTGTTGCCTTTATTTTTTATGTTTTGGGGGAGAAGTTTCGATTTGGTGTGCCGGCGAGGTCAGATGCAAAAATGTCAAACTAATTTGGATCTGATGCAGCTTCAGCATTTGGGAGCAATATTAATTCAACATGGACTCCCCAACATCTCAACATGTTCTGATGTGTATATCCGTGTAAAATGTCAGCAGCTCATGTTGTAATCTGTTGCGCTGGAGTGGGATCTACATCGCTTTACGGGACTTTAAATGGAATCCAGCACCGCCATACCTTCTCCGCCAATACCGCAGTCAACGCGAGTGACAAATGTCATTAGCCCGGAGTTATCGGCCTTGCCGGTTTACGACAGTGACTTTGGAGTGGTGAAAGATGAACGAAGCAGAACGGTAGCTCCTCGGCAACCTTTCGGTAACGTAAAGAGCCAAGTTGCGTTGACCTGACCGCGCTTTTCCGAGGTCCCTTACCGCCGGAGCCTTCCCACACATAAACAAGGCAAAACACCGGCCTACGTGAGCCAAGTCAAAAGTCACCGTAGATAATAGCACGCTAGGGGCTCACGTACGGAGGAGTGGATGTGCACAAACCTTGAATGTAACCTCGAGAACAGGGGTGTCACGTTGCAAGGTGGTGGTGGTGGACCCCAAAAAGCAGGCAGGAGGGAGGAGCAGGGTGAACTTGACGAGTTGGATTGATAAAAACACAGAGAAAACTGAATCCGAAACAAACAAAGTTCTAACAACACAAGGAATTCAAAGTACCAAAACAAAACCATGACTGAAGCAAAAAACTAACAGGAACACAACCATGACTGAAACATGACAGTAGCTAGCAAACAAACAACGACCCGACAATGGGTGGTCGGGCGGGAGTCCTTTTATACAACTAATTACATAACGAGCAACAGGTGTGCAGCTGCAGGGGGAGCCCTACAG
This sequence comes from Hippocampus guttulatus, assembly GCF_054856545.1. Lineage (NCBI taxonomy): Eukaryota > Metazoa > Chordata > Actinopteri > Syngnathiformes > Syngnathidae > Hippocampus > Hippocampus guttulatus. The sequence continues at coordinate 671,040 of NC_141274.1, forward strand.
TGCCACCTGTTGGTCCCAAACCGAAACATGACAAGGGGTGTCAAACTCCTTTTTGTCGTGGGCCACTTTGCAATTATGCCTTCCCTCAGAGGGCCGTTACGATAGTAAAACCAAATACATTTTTAACCGTAACATTGTATTATTACTTGTACACAAAAAAATCGATGGTTCACTCGTTTTGAAATCAGTCAAGTATTTGTTCAATTATTGTTCAAGTGAGTGAAAACCCGGTCAGGCGTAGAAAACCGACCGAGAATTTCTACGTCGAAAAAAAACTTTACGGTCGGCATTTTTTTCAAACAACCCTCTACATCAGGGGTGGGGAAACTACGGCCCGCGGGCCGGATCCGGCCCCTTGGTCTTTTTAATCCGGCCCGCCGAAGATTGGTGCACGATTAAGGTTTGCTCGCATTCATTTCGTTTGGACTTGTAATGACAGGTATTTCAACACCAGGTGACGCAGTTACTTCAAGTTGCAGAGCACAGGGAGGGAGGGGAAGACGAAGAAAGAGGGAGAGAGTAATGACCATGGAAGGGAAAGTGATATGTACTGTATCTGATTAAACGAAGCGGGTAACAAAGTACGAAACATTCAGGAGACGCCTGGAGTCGGAAAGACTCAAATCTACGAGACTTTGAAAAACAAGGAAGCGATTCTTACTCAGTCCGATTCTGGCAATTTCCATGCTCAGAGTGAATCGCTTGTGGCTCGAGTAAATGAACATTTCCTAGAATGGTTTGATTGTTATCATGTTGAAAACTTTCCGCAAACTGGACCGCTAATAAGAGTCGGACAGCGGTCAAATGTGTAGAGCGTGAACAACAGGGGGCTCAGTACACATCCTTGAGGAGAACCGGTGCCGAGTGTGATGGTGGAGGAGAATGTTACATTATTACTGGCATACAAAGACATTGTGCGATCTTCTTTATTTTCTATTTCTATTTCTAACTTTTGGCCCGGCCCTCCACATAATTTTCTGCTTCTCATTTGCCCCCCCTGGGAAAATAATTGCCCACCCCTGCTCTACATTTTTGCGTAGAGGGTTTACGTCGGTGCAAACTCTCGCGATATTCAAGTTGAGCGCATGCGTCGTTTGCCCTGTCGTCTGTCAACAACATTGAAACATGGCGGCGGCCGCGATCTGCGACGACAGTTTAAACCGCGCTTTTTGTATTACAGTTGCGTGCTCGCACCGTAATGTTAAGAAAATAGCATCCATTGATGTATCGAAAAAAATCAGCAAACTATTTGAGGAACACCACGGGCTGAGTAAACACCGAGGGCGGAGGAGGGCGGAGGAGGGCGGAGGAGGACGTCGGCGGAGGCGGCGGCCCGAGTCCGGAGCGGGGAGAAAATTAAATCAATGTCTTCTTGTTTTATGTTTTATGGTTATTTTGTTGAAATTTTTGATGGAAAAAAAAAACGATTAAAAAAAAACAACTTTGTCCGACCTACCGACCCTATGCTGAAATTTCATGTTACCGGAAACACACGATATCTTTTTTGTTTGGCCTCACAAAGTTTTTGCAAAATGTCACAATTCTTTATTACATATGACAATTTGAGATTTCGGTATAGATTTAAGCAAGGTCATGGAAATGATTTGCTTTCGCGGGCCACATAAAATAACTTGGCGGGCCGGATTTGACCCCCAGGCCTTGACTTTGACACCTGTGCTCTAGAACAACCTTTCAAGTCCGATCATGCTGGGCGTATCGTAGCTCGGCCCAACATTTTCTTGAAAGATTGGCCTGGAAAGAAAATGCAAACAAAAAAACAGTTTGCACTACATATTGAGACTTCATCAATGTTTATCAATGCGAAACTGGTTCGCCACTTCTTTGGCTTTTCTTGCGATACCAGTGATGACAAAGAGGAGAGAGGTATGATGGTGACTGTTTAACCGGAAACGCAATGTAGCAGCAGCACAGCAGCGAAAAGAAAATATGGCCAAAGCTGCACTAAGTCGACCATAAAAATGTTCAAATGAGAATGGAGGAGGGCAAAAAGTGCCACGATAGCGCCGCAGCCAGAATGCAACGATATCTTTTCAGTATCAGTCGTTTTGAAAGGGACCACTCTGCCCTCCCGGAACCTGCTCAGTGCACTTCGGCAGATAGCAAACGATTTTCCAAACAGGAGGCTCGGTGTGCTTGCTTCAAGCTCTTTGTCACTCCCGCTTGAAGTTTACTCTCAAACTGAGCCACAAAACAAAGCAAATTAAACAAAGTCGGCCGGCTGCCATAACTTGAAAGGCGTAAACTTGAGATGCACATAATGTGTGCAGTGGTGACTACAGTTTTTTTAAGGATGAATTCAGTGTCTAAACCGCATACAGACTCGACGTACCACAGTGAAACCAGCATGAAAATAATTAATGATGTTAACTTGAAGTCTGGCAGGACTATTTACCAGCTCACTACAACATCGCATTTAAATACAGGCGACTTCACCCAAGTGACTCAATCTTCTTGACTGAGCGGAGCTTTTAGTTTTCTACTGAGGCAACGATGACCTCTCCAAATAGTGAGTCAGAAAGAGAAAAAAAAAAAAAGAGAAATACGTGCTGGTTCTCAAATGTTGACATTTTGCGACAGTAATCTTTCTTCTGTAAAGTTTTTATTTTTTGGACAAGGCACCGCATTTCAGCATCTGCAAAAATAATTGTATTTTTGTTGAAAAACGGAACTGCCGAGTCATTTATATGACAGTTAAAATAAATTAATATTATTTAATATCTCCAATTAATAAAAACAATTCATCGCTTCTACTGATGTTTTAGATTTTTGCCACCATTGTCAAGGTACTTCATACAGTTAAAGTATCAAAATGAGAATTGTGGTATCATGACAACGCCAGCTTGAAGGATGTTGATGTGTCATGAAGACGACTCTCCGCACTCGTATCACAGCGACGGATGTCAAAATGTCAATAACGGTTTTACGAAGGCATCGGTTTGAAAGTGAAAAAGATGAATCCACTTTCCAATGACTCCTATGAGTCAAAAACTGTTGTTGTTGTTGTTTTTTTTAATGAACATTTTGGGGGTCAACCCGGGAGATTGGACCGCATCTCTGTGGTCGATTGCTCTTCCTGTGATCAGAGCAGAGGCGTCCCGGCGGCGATGATTCACGGCAGGCCATCCTCCCGGCCTTATTGTCCATTTGTTGCTCAACGTTTCAGTGCAGGAGCATCAAAGGGAATTAGACAAGACAGCTGTCAAAGCCCACGCCCAGTGAGTGAAGATGGCAGGTGAGCCTTTGTCACCCCCCCACCCCCCACCCCCCGCCCACACACACACACACACACCAACTCCTTCTCCTTGGCTCAAACCGCTCTGAACAAAACGACTGCAAGCCTGAGTTGTCGCCGACAGCACACATGCATGCACTTTGCTGTGTTACACCTAAGGACGTGTTCTGGGTCTTTAAGTTGCCGTTTGATGTTTAATTTAGAGATTTTTGGCCCGAGAAGTTAGTCTGCAGAGTTGGGAAAGCCAAACTGCAGTATGGGCTCTGCAATATCAGGTGACTTTCAAGTTGTTCTCACTTCAAAACGAGTGTACAGGCAATGGTTTTAGGAACACTTGGACTTTCCCAACGATAAGTATGAAGAGAAGTTAACCGCCGCATCATAAAAATTTGAAAAAAGACCTGACAGACATGAAATAGAGAGGCAACAGGAAGGTGTTTGAAGGGTTTCACAGGGGTCCCGAGGTTTACGACAGAACTGACATCAGCGTTCTCTAGGTCACCACATGCACAAGGAACTTGCGTGCATAACATGTAAGAATACAAGTAGACTGGCTCGGTGGCCGCCATGCTGATCTTTATTTGATGGTTTTATATTTAGACGGAAGCATGAAACTGCCAATGTAGAGAAAAAATGTCTGACTGGTAAATAGGTTCCAAAATGCTCGAGCACAATCCAAAAAAATTGTATTCCACGTTGACAGTTTCACGCTTCCATATAGTTTAGAGGCGTCCCGATCTGATATTGATATCGGATATCGATACGATATCAGCTCCAAAAAAAAAGAGCATTGGATTATATTGGTCTACATCCAGAATGTCTGATGTTAGCACTCATATACAAGAAGTCCATTCCAAACTCCATCGATTGTAAACACAAAATTGAATTGTTATTTTGCACTTTGTTTTTATTTACTTTCCTAGGTCATTTTTCAGGGTCATTAAATTGATCCAATTCTTTTATTCAAGTGGAGGAGATTCTCATGTTTGAGGTTGAAATTTTTTCTCATACCTACTGTTGCTGACCTGTTGTTTAAATAGAATCGCTCGATCAAGTCTCTCTCAACATTTCACAATAAAAAAATAAATAAATAGAGGCAGGTATCCTTCCTGCAATATTGGTATCGTAACGACAGTGAAAAAGTGGATCGGGGCACCGAGAGTATATTTACGGCCAGAAATGGTCTTGTCTTGTTGTTTTTTTACAGCAGCTGCACGCAAAGTGTAATAAATACTATTTCGGTTGCAGACTCTCAGTTGCTCAGCGTCACACCAAGGTCCAAAGCTTTGCAACCGAACGGCGTGAAAAGAAAATTCCCTCCAGCTACAACTACCAACGAGCAGTATGTACGCACACACTGGACGCTTTATTCTTTCCCTTGAAGATCAGATCTTTGCAGATGTGTCTTTGACGGGCGGCGGGCAAGGAGGTGGTGGTGGGGGGGGTCCGAGGTGGCTAATATTCCCACTAAAAGACCATAAAAGGCTTTTGATGATTTTGATTACGGCCGACGAATCCTCTCGCCGAATCACAATTGCAAACGAAATGCGGGCTGTTCCAAAAAACGGCGTCTGTATCGGGCAGCGGCAGCAGGACGAGGCCGCTTGAGCGGAAGAGGGGGGGAAAGGAGTGTGGGGTGGAGGAGGCAATGAGGAGAGCGGGCTCGGTGGGGGCTGCTGGTAGCTCATGTTCTCCCTATTGATATGCAGACACTTTGATATGGAAATAGCGAGTTACAAAAAGCCGCCAGAATTCACACTCGCCTGCGTCGAAACCATTTGTGCGAGGCGAGATGAGATGGCACTTCCTTCCCGGGACAACACCGACAAATGGACCCGAGCAGCATGCCTGGCTCGGGTGAGAACTGGAGTGGAGGTAGAGAGTGCATGTGTGCGTGTGTATGTGGTGAGAATGTAACAGAACATTTGTCCTCCTCCCGCTTTCTCGCTCTCTTTTCAATTGCTAGCGTCCCACAATTCAGAGCGCGCTGAAAAGCAGGATTTTTTTTTTCCCCAACACAATCGTCAAAGAATGGACATTGCTTCTCACTAGTCCTCCTTCCTTCCTTCCACCAAGCCGAGAGGACTTTCGCTTCACGCCAAGGCATAAAAGTTTCGGGAATCCGCCCGAATTTGTCATTTGTCACGCAACACGCAGACGACGTAATAATAATACACGAGCTAGCTAAGAACCACCCGGAAACGAACAGCCGCTCCTCTTTTACGCACCCCGACAGCTGAGAGTTACATTACGGCTCCGCAAGTATTGGGACACGCCCCTTAATCGAGGGACCGATCCACGAAGGGCTCGAGTATGGACACCCTTTCGCCCTCCTGAATCTTAAATCGACAACTTAAAATGAGTTGGTCGATAGAATTGAACCACTAGGCGGTGGAACATTGGGCCCGTGGGCCATTCCCGGACCGCCGGAGCATTTAATGCTGCCCGCCATGCGATCCCAGCAAACAGAACCTCAGAGGGATTGGCATTGAAAACCCACAAATCTTATCGAAATCATCCACCATTTCCATTCACGTCGTCAGTGCATGTGAGCTGCACGCACCAAAATCAGGCAAGAGTCAACCTGCAATCCAATCAGTGAAGGACATTTCTTCAGAAATTTTGTTTGACACTCCAATGACTTGAAGAAAACTGACACGGCCGCCGAGCCACGGATTTTAAAAGTGCGTGACAGTGCGCAGGAGTATAAGAGTACGAAGCAATGCATCAATAATTCAGCCAAGGACGCGAACAAATTATGCACACTGACTGGCCAAACAAAACCGTACAGGATACGATACAACAACAATGCAGATTCAAAGGAGCCGTTTGGCTTCACTCCTGCCATAACACATTAAAATATTGAGAAAATCTCATTTTGTGATTTTATTTGTCAAATGTCTTCACGCAACTCAATGTGTCAGTCTTGCCCTCAATATATATATCTTTTTTTCATGAGCATTACCGTTTTCCAAGCGAGGTGTGTGGCGTCCATTTCCACTCAACGTAGCAAATATGGTTCCAAAATCAACTGCACAACTGTTACAAAACATTAAATGTGAAATATATGCACAACAGTTCCAGTCGGGGTCGACTAACACGTTTGGGAAAATATGTGGAAAAGTTGCACAATAACTACAGCAGAAAGGGGCCGGGCTACGTCAAGTTTTCTTTGGCAACTTTTAAAATTCACCACCATAACGTACCTTTCTTGATTGTCATAATTGCTTTTGCAGTAAGGACCATGGCATCAATTTCCACTCAGGTGACCAATCGTGGTTCCATAATCGACTTCACAACTGTTATTGGCATTAAATGTGAACTACGCGCACGTTCGGTGCATTCAGGTTCCACCACCAACACATTCCGGACATTGGAAAAATCGACATTTTAACCATATGGAGAAATTGATTTGTATTCCACGTGACATAACTTTCATTTGTAACTTGAAATTTTCAGCATGACTAAGCGCCAGCACAATCTACCTGTTTTGTCTTGAATCAAGAGCTGTTTTTCCAATATTCTGTTGCTCTCTTAGTGAGGTGTCAAGTTACCGAATATGCTTCCAAAAGTAACTACTGACCGACTTAATTGTTATGAATGATGAAATGTGAACCATGAGCACATTAGTTGCCTTCAGGGCATTTAGGACAATTGTCTTGCATGCATTAAAATTCTTGGAAAATCTAAATTTGTTGAAATGATAGAAAATGACTACAGTCCAGATGACATGACTTTTTACGCATCCCCCCCCACCCCCCATATTTTTAATGATTACAGCCAACTTAATTTACCCGTCTTTCCTGAAATTCAATTAATTTTTTTCATGATTATAATGGTTTCGTGTTGCTTTTTTTTTTTTTTTTAACGGTTCTATAAAGAGTTATAAAGTCCAAGTTTCCAATTTTGGTTCCAAAATTACCCAGACAGTTTCCGCTCCATCAAATACAAACTATATGCACATTAGTTGCAATAATGGTCCGCCACGGAGACATTTTGGACAATTCCACGCTTCAATTGCAAATAAAAGGATGATTGGATGAGTTTGGTGTGGAAGAACAACACCAAGGCCATGCATGACCTTAAGCGGTGATTGCAAGACTTTTATCTTTGCCTAGTGACTTCTTAAACATTCACTTCAACATTTTATCGGAAAAATGGACGCACTGTTTTAATTGATTCCCCATTTCTTGACGGCGTTTGCCTTATGTAACGTTGCAGCGCGTCAGCTCACGACCGAACGCCGTCCACAAGAAATTGGCGCGTCAATGTGGTTTAACCTTGACGTGTCAGCGGTGCCCTGCTCTCAGGGGGATCCCGGCCGGAGCCTGCCTCCGAAAATGCCTCACGTAAGGCGGACTGGCAGATATTGCTCCCCAGCCCGTAAAAACCCCGCATCTGTCTGCATGTCTGCGTGTGTGTTCGTGTGTTTGAGTTAGTGAGCGCGCGCGTGCGTGTGTGCACCATCATCTCTCATGGCAGGCATGTGGGCTCCGTGAATTATACATGCCATGTGCAATGATCTTATTTTAAAGCCGCAAATGGGAGCGCTAGAGGCAGCAACTGACATCCGGTTTCTTCGATGCTGTTTTAAAGTGAGTGGGGGGGATGCACGTTAACTATACAGTCGGCATCGCACTTGACCGAGGACAAACGTGTGCCTTCAGTTTTTTTCATTGTGCAAATGAATTTAGAATTTCAAAACAAAAGCGACCGACTCTAAATCACTGTGTTTATTGAGACGATTTAACATTTTCTAAAGTCAGTCAAAGACGCACTTCTTGCACGCGGCGTTTAAACCCTATCGAGGTGGTGCTTCTTACCGTGCGAGAAGGATGAAGGAGTGTGAATTTCAGATCGACACCCCTCTTCTACTCGGCTGGCCTCGTTCAGACGAGGAGGCCCCCGCAAATTGAGGTCCCGGTCACACAAAAGCAGAGTCGGCTCGGCTGCATGTTGGGGTCGCCTCACAGGGAGCAGGCGGCGGTGGCAGGTAGACGCTCCCCCATACGTCGAGGCATCTAGGTCGGGGCCAATAGCTCCATGAACAAGGAGAGGAAGACGGTGGTTCAAAAGTAAAGCGCCATGCCCCGAGCGTGTCGTTTAAAAAGAGAAGGTTTGAGTGGGGGGGGGACACGCTCCAATGAGACGAGGTGAATTGGAAAAAGTCCCGAGCGGGTCGTGACGAAGTGGGTCTGGAGGGTCGTTGAAGCCCGAAGGCGGCGCACTCAAGCCGGGGAGTGTTGAGATGAGATCTTCGGTGAGCTCCGGGATTTAGTTGCACGCCTGCCCGCGCGTGTCGCATCCGAACGACTCGTACGCAGTCAAGAGGACAACTAACTGAGCAGACCAGCAAGGAGCGCTGAGCCGACGCTCTGCAGCAGCTGGCTGGACGCGGACGCGGGGAAATCCCGGAGTGGAACTGCGCAAATGCATTTGGAGTTCGGAATGGATTTAGGCAGTCACAAACCCTGTGATTGGCCAGACAGCTAATTGGGTCCAAGACAGACAGGCAGACAGACAGGCAGGCAGGCAGGCAGACAGGCAGACAGACAGGCAGACAGACAGGCAGGCAGGCAGACAGGCAGACAGACAGACAGACAGACAGACAGACAGACAGACAGACAGACAGACAGGCAGGCAGGCAGGCAGGCAGGCAGGCAGACAGACAGACAGACAGACAGACAGACAGACAGACAGACAGACAGACAGACAGACAGACAGACAGATAGATAGATAGATAGATAGATAGTGAACCAAAAAGGAAATAGTTATCTTGACAGAAAAGTCGTTAGTTTGTTGGTAATTTATATTCAGGTTCTGCAAAATGCAGCAGTAAATGGAAGTGGAATAGATTCGGGTGAATTCCGCTATCTTTATTATAGCCCCTATCCTACTGTGGGGGCAACAATGACGACTGTTGGCGAAGGTAGAAAAATGCATGTTCGTGCCAGAGTTGATGAGGGTTCATTCAAGATTGCAAATGTTCGCAAAACGTTCTTTCGCCTAATATTCGAGAGACATTCACCAAACAGTTTTAGTGGAGTTTTTTTATTTCTTGCTGTGGACAAGAAAAGTACAGGTGAACGTCTGGCGACTATCGAACATTTGCAACCTCGAACAAACCATAACGAGAATGTAACAACAACCCTAAGTGGGATAGAGGTTTAAATTAGTAGTGACTAAGTTCGATAGTTAACTTGCTAGAAAAGGTTAATAATGAGACAAACATTTAATATTTAATTGGCAGCACTAAGTGTGGAGTACCGGTCAGAAACGGAATGGCTGTAATTCGAGCCTGTGGTGAGCTAGTTTGCTTGATAGTTAGCTACGACGTATTCATTAAGTAGATATGACTATCTAGGGCCAAACAGCAAGTTACAGTATATCGGAATGTTTTTGGTACGTTAGTTTGGTCACATAAAGATTTTGTTAATCGTTATGGTTGTAAGCAGAATGGATTCGGGCAAATTCAGATGGCTATAAATACCTTCTGTGCTAAGCAACTTAGCTTGATAGTTAGATATATATAAGTTACTTTTTGGAGAGTCGGCAAGCTATCTAGCTAGCTAGATTCTTTGTTAGTTGCTGAGTGAGGTTACGTTATAAAGATTTGGTTAATAGACAGGTGAATTCTGGCTCGAATTAGCCTGTGTCATTAGCAATTAGCTTGATTGAAAGCAACATGTATAGCGGGTCAACCAGCCAAACGGAAACGAGCTAGCTACTTAGATAATAGTGTAAGTAGTTTGTTAGGTTACATTAATTAATTGGAAACTGAATCTAGGCTATATAATTCGCTCTCCGGGTTTGTTTGTTAGTGTGATATTTAGCTAGCAGGCAAGTCCAGCTCCGGTCTTCAAGAGCCACTGACCTGCCTGTTTTCCATCTGTCCCTGCCGCAACACCCCTTCAAATGATCAGCTCATCAGCAACCTCTGAAGAAGCATAATAACGATCCTGGTCATTTGAATGAATGAGCAGCCCTTGAGGACCAAGTTTGGACACCTCCCAGCCGAGAGCAATAAACATTTTGTTGTCATGGCGACCAGCAACTACTGCAACGAGATCGATAATTCATGCTCTTTGGTTGGTTTTGGTTAATAGACACGAGTTAACTCGCAGTGCCCTCCTCATCTGAAGCTTCATGTATTCAATTGACGAGTTAACGAGCTAGCTTGATAGTTTAGCTGGATGGACAAGCAGATAGTTAGTGATCACTGGATTTGGTGTGTGTTTTAATTTAAGGTATGTGGAATAACATTGCGGTCTGTGAAAGACATGTCACTCCAAAAATTGAAAGCTGATTATTGATATATGGAGTCTTTCATTACAAGTTTCCGTCGGATAGCGGTGCTAAATGAATGTATTCTATTCATGCCCCTGATCTATATTGTTTACAAATCACACCATGCATCCTCTGTGGGTTTCAAAGAAGATTTGTGGATTGTTGTTATTTGGAACTTTGTTTAATGTCCCCGAAGGGATTTAAAAGCGAAACCCCAACGGAGTTTTGGGGCCGTGATTAAGCTCTGTTGCTGGAATTACCACTCCAAAGTTGAGAGCGCATTACTGTAAGCTGCAACACATTAGCGTTAAAATTCCATTTGTGGGCAAATATTATCTCATCTTAATGGCTAACTGGACAACAAAACGTTTGCCTCGAAAAGAATCAAATCTGTTTAGCCTGGATATGTCAGGCGCTTGGTACATAAAAATGAAGATGACAAATATTGAATTCAGCCTCCACACAAAAGGGCGACGGGCATCCATTTTCTCCGCGTGATGTGTAATGTTTGAGCGTGTCGTGCATCCCGATCGTCACGGCAACATGCAATTTCTCCGTGTGCTGTCTGAGCTCTGTCATTATGCCTCCAAACAGCATGTGAAGTTGTCTTAGCAGTCAGACGACACCAAGGGAACCGATCCGCACAGCTGGAATCCAGTTTTTGTGGTGATGCTCTCCTCAGGTTTTTAAAGTTCAGCCCCCACGTCTCGTGAACAGCTTGCAGCGGCTTTCGTTATTCTACTATTTTTAGCTCCCCGGCAGCGGTGCGAATTCAGACGTTTGATTCAGGATGTATTTGCTTAAGAAGAGTCAGTCCGAGTACAAATACTTAACCGCGAAACGAGAATCTGTTAACGTCTGAAATGTCACTTGGCTCCCTCTCGTGAGCCAAAATAGTCAGGGTGAGTGCTCTCTGTTACCCGTGGCTTCGGTATCAAAACAGACGCCTAGCCGCACACGAGAGATTTGGGTCATGCTCACCAGGTGGAAAGTGAAAAGATGAGTGAGGCAGGCTAAATTTACAAGCTCACATCATCACACGAAGAGAAATAATGTTTATGTATGGACCGCGAACAAAAGCGTAAACTCTCCCCGAGATGGGTATTCATTGTGGTCAGCACGGTGTAGATGTAAATACACACACACGCACACACACACACACACACACACACACACACACGCACGCACACAAAAACAAAAGAATTACAGAGGGTTGACATTTTTTTTTTCAGTGCACGAAAATGCTTGGCTTGGCTGTTTCATCGCGCCGTGTCATTCTCTCCTGTGTTCTAAAACCCCTAAAAATAAAAGCTCATGTAAGAATCTAAGGAGTTTTTCCTGCCAACTCATCTGAGGGTTAGAAAGACACGTCACGGCAGGAACAGGGCCCATACAGTAAATAACAAGCTCTAAAGGACCTCATCGTTGCAACTCCAAATGACGGTTTCTCTAGAAAGTGTATACCAATACCGAGGGCCACTGCTTCTGACTTAAATGCCAAATAAAGAAATGAACTGAGCCCTGTTCATGTTGGATCAAACGGTGCCAATACCCCCACCCCTCCTAGTGGCTGTGAATTGCATAGGGGTAGGATGTCAGACCAATCAAATTGGATGTGTACCAAGAAGAGGCAAAGGGAGGCTGTAACCCCCTCAGAAATCAGTTTAGCCCCCCTAAATCTTTAGTGCCCTGCGACCGACTGGCAGCTAGTTCAGGGTATACTCCGCCTTCTGCCGGAAGTCAGCTGAGATAGGCTCCAGCACCCGCCCCCCTCCCCGCGACCCCGTTCAGCATAAGCGGTGTTGAAAATGGATGGATGGATATCAATTTCTTTCTTTCTTTATTTATTTACCCATTTATTTATGCTGTTGGATGTGTTGTGTTATCGAGCGCAAGGAAGTTTCATGGACTTACTGTACCTACCTTGGCTGACCTTTTCTGTGTGGGAACTTGGCCGTCTAATTCTTCATCCTTGGGGTATTTTGAGAAAAAAATATGCCACATGGATGTTATTAAGACACCCACAAAATGTTCTGAATTATGAAAAAAATGCACAATGGTCCTGATTTTCACGTCTAGGACGAGTGTGGCGCAAAGCGCAGTCTAGCTGTGTGCGTGGATGAATTTTCTTTGTTTTGGTATTTTCCTAGACGCGTGCAGGTGGAAGTTTCCGTCGGTATGCGCCGTTGTGGGAGGAAACGCGGCCCGCTCCCGGCCAAAAAAAGCGTCTCCCCTCATTCCCTTTTGCGTCAGCGCAGAGAGAGCCTCGCGGTCTGCATGGCAGGAGAACGGCGAGTGGAAAGGATATTTAAATGTAACTACAAGAAGATCTCCGCTTGTGGATGATGAATGGGCCTTCCATCCTCGATCGTCCGTCTGTGTGTGCTCAGCTTCGGTGCTTCCTACGCCCAATGTGATATTGTACTTCTTTCCGCAATGAATAGTGCATCTATCTGATGGCTGCAGCCAACTGGCGTGCGCGCACCAAAGATGGTTGTCCTCTATTGAACGGTGACGTTGAGCTTACTTTTTGATGACTTCTCTCTTCGTTTATTTCTTTGACCCATCTATCAGTCATTTATCTGTGATAAATGCGCAACTCTCGCTATTGATACAACTTTAGCAGCACCAAAACCAATCCTGTTTCCCACCACTTAAGCGCTTCCACATTCGACTGCTGGCTTTGCTCACCCACTATACTTTAATTATTGTGGGTTGGCGGGGGTTGGGGAGGGTAAATACCAGGGGCACAGACACATAACAGTACCTATGACTGCTCATTATCACTTGTTTGGTGCATTTCTCGATGCTAATTAAAAGCGGGAACAATAAACATCACACTTTGTTGCTGTCATGCACTCACGTCACGTGTGACTTGGGCATATGGATCCTTTTAATAAGTTGTTTGCTCATTTATTTCAAAAGGCGATTTCAGCTTAGGAACACACCAGCAGCGGACAAAGAGAACAAAAGAGCAGCTCGCGTGTAGACAGAGCGTTCATTTGACTTCCAAACTCATACAGCATTACATAAGCGTCGTTGACATTTTTGGGGTCGTTTGTGATCTTGTGGGTTGAGGCTCCGAGGGGGGGGAGACGCCGTTTGAAGGATTTGAGTCCCTCGCAAAGTGTTTGTCTTCAAAACGTGTCATCTCGTGTTAGCTTGTGGACAAGGGGTTCCAGAATAACGCGGGGTGTGGTGAGTAAGAGCTGGGAATGCTGCGGTGAATTCATCCCGAGTCATTACTAAGTGGTTTTGCTCATTATGATCAATCGCTTCAAACTCAAAGGGGGAGGGGGAGGGAATCAAAGGATAATTCGATAAACGCTCTTGTTCCACACAGACTTCTCTGCATTGAGGAATTCTCTATCCGTATCCCGGCCCATTATTTAGACCAGCTTGCCGCAGCGAGTGAGCAACGAGGCAGATAAAAGGGGTCAAACTTATCATGGTTTTGACATCCATGGCGGGATGGAAAAGACCAGGAGAAGCACATTTTATGATCAGATTATTTCCATCCTAATCAATCTTACGCTAGCAGTACAGCGGACTTGGTCTTTTCTCGCAATACAAAATCATATCCCTGCCCCCCTCCGCTCTTCGAAAAAATGCATTTTTTTTCTTTTGATATTTTACTTTGATCTTTTGTTTCCCAGCCGTAGAGCGAGTGTGAGGTCATGCGTCTTCACGAACTTCCAGACAAGATGAGCGCAAGCATGTAAAAACACCAATTCAAGGCTGCCAGGATATTCAAACGAGTCATGCAAGAAAGGGAAATACAAGAAGCTAGGCTAAGTGTTAGCTCATCGGACAACTACAATGCAGTTCCAAACTCATCGTCTGGTTGACATTTTCAGTCGCACCCCTTGTTTTTGTCCAGTTGCTTTCTAATTGGCTACAATTCCTTTTCACGTGGCACTCGTGTATTCCGTGGCTCGCCTAAACTCGCTCGTGACCTCATAAGGTTTTGCCATCGTAACTATTGTACAGGTTTGACATTTACGATTATCTGTCTCAAATGCTTTACGAGCAGATCAGGAACACACGAAAAAGCCACTCTTTTAACACACCCCGCAGCAGTAAATGATCACTGAATGTAATCTCTTGGAGACATCCTATACTCTGTCCGTTTGCTGACGCCGAGCGCAAGGGAGGGAACATGTCCAAATCGTCGGGATGCATGCTACCCCACTTCCGACATTTTCAATGAGGGGTAATATGCGGTTGACCCAAATTGTGCGGAACGTTGTGTTCGCATGCTGAACTGGGCCAAAGTGACTGACGCGGCAGGCACATGAACGGGAGATTGAAAGTCCAGCTTGCCGAGCCACTAATAAGCCTCCGAACCGATGAGAGCACCGAGCATTAACTGCATTATCTGTTTTGGGTGGCTTGTTTACGAACTTGCTCGGCCACGGTCGCCGGAACAACAAATGCGCCCCTAGGAGCAAACGTGGCTTGTTTGGGAAGATTCTGGTGGGAAGTGGACGCCGCACTGCCCTCGATTGCCCCGTAGATGACCGATTAAAGATCTCCCGGTACCCGTCCAAACCGAGTGCCCTCGATCCATGCCACTGTGCGGCAGTTGAAGGATGTTTATAATCTGGGTTTTGCAGCGCGGTGTTCTTTGCTGTAAAGACTGAGTGACACTTATTGAAGAAACATACTGAACTTAGCATTAAATGTCGAGCGGAACCTCCATATTTATATGTTGAAACCAACCAAAATATTTTGGACAAAATATGTGTCACACAAAAATGGACTCCTGCAACCCTGACAGGATTTCAGCATTTCCCCGTGACCGCGAGACATTAGCACAGCGAGCAATGGAACTTATCACAACGTAGCATAGCAACAAAAGTGGTAGGCCTACTTGCGTTTTTGTTCGCAACAATTAAAAAATCAATAGTTCCATTTTTTTTTGGGGGGGGGGGGATATTTGTTGGGAAACATGATTAAATTGGCGGTGGACAGCTAGTGATTGACCTTTAATGTCAAGTGTCTTCAATAGAGTTGTATTACCTCTGCCAAGGTCAATGTTTTCATTACCATTCATTAGTAGGGACAGTTCGACAGAAAGTTCCATTACTCCAACCGGTCTTCACAAAACGTTATCTGGAGGATGAGGCGGGATCAAAGAAATCATCTAAATTTAATTCGGGTCAGAAAAGGGACCAAAAATGACTTCAGCATTTGTCTTTGTCTTCCACAATCTGACATTTAAGTTTAGATTTGGATAAATGGCCTGTTCTGAAGGATGTCTGGAAGAATATGTCATGATGCTCAGCCCAATTTCTTTTCGGCTAATTCGCATGACATTTTGTCATTTGTGGTGGATTGCATCATCAGTGTAATTCCAAATTTTCAAAGTTTTCTTTTGTACCGTTTGTTTTGGCCACGTCTGGATAAAGCTCATTGCTGATGTTCGGTTCATATAAGCACAGTGAAATTGGATATGGGGTAAGTAGAGTTTTACTGCAGCAATTAGCTCTCAACCTGAAACTGCTCCTTTGTACAGATAAGAGTCATAAGACCAAACAGCTGGTATTCCAGCTATTTGAGAGACAAAAAGAGCTGCGGTCTCGTCTTTTAAACAGGCGCTTTATTCATTCTTTAAAACTCCCAAACGAATACAAACGCCGTCTCTCTTCGACCACGTGCTTTCTCTTCTGAATTCGGCTCGAGAGGCGTTCAAAGACCGCCTGGGAAAAATGTAAATTAATCATACCTCCAATGGCGCAAAGAAAATCGAAAAGAATGCACCAAAACAGAAAATGCAGCAAAGAAATCACAAAATAAATTATATGGTGGTATCTGTGAACACAAAACAAAGGGATATATATTTTTTTTTAACATCAACATAGACACAATTCTGAACCGCTCCAGTCTCCGACACAACGAGCATGAGCAGCCTGAGAAAATTGATCTAGCCTCACCATGCTTACGGGACAAAAAAATGGGAAAAGGCTCAGTCACCTGCATAGCAAATACACAAGTGTTAAAAGTTGGGGCACATTGTCGGTGAAAAAACAAACAAAAAAAAAACCCTTATCTACTCACAAACTAAAGCAAAAAATAGGATAGCCACGGTCAAGAATGCAAAGGAGTCTTACAAAAAAAAATCAAATTATGATCCATTTTGGATTAAGATGACACCGTTAAAGCCGTGACACTGTTTCCACACTAAAACCAGCGCACAGTTTTTCTTTTGCCACTCTGCACAAATTCATTGCTGGTGAAAGCAACTACGCCAGTCAATATTCCTTAGCTCATATTGTGGGACGGATACCTTTATTTGTACCAGATACACACCGGTCCATTTTCACCGACAAGGTACATCAGCACTTTATTAAACCGGGTTCGTAATAACCACTCATAAGGATCAAGTGAGCGTTTACCGCTTGAAGTTTGCCAGACTCTGACAAGATTTGGCAAAAGTGCTCTTGGTTTTTCTGGAAAACAGGCACTACAGCTGTTACGATCAATAACTATTTGTCTTTTGAATGTAATTGTTTTTAATCACGTTTGCTGCGTCGTTGTTTTCTTTCTGCCCCGTGTCTTCTCGACACCCCTGAAAATGAAGGCTCGCCCTCAAGATTGAAATAAAGGGCCGATTGAATTAAAAAGGTTGTAAAATACAAATAGCTAAATAGCCTTTCAACTCACCTTTTCACCTACAGTAAAAATGTGCTTTTGTTTTGGAGGTTTCAGGGTTTGGCAACAGTATGTTCTCTCTTCTGAAGTGGGACTTTATATAAGACTCCATTTTTTTTTTTTTTTTGGGGCTCCTAAGCCTCTTCCCCATGAGAATTGAGTTGACAGCAAACGTCAGCAGTAGAAGTTAGATCAAGAACATAGAGGGCGAATTCAGCTCACTGCAACACATCAAGTCTGACAAGAAACACGGATCCAGACTCGGTGGGTCTTTTTCTGGGGTGGGGGGGGGGGGGGGGTAATACAGCGACACTCCACCCGCCCCCTCCCTCACTTGAATTTGGAGAAAACAGGACGCAGAATCACTGTCGCTTTTGTTCAAAGAATAACAACCCTGAAATAAACGCATCCGAGCACGAGGAAGGATTGTTATTCAGTCTGGAGCATTTTAAAACACTTACTCAAGCACTTTGTTTTAATTCCGTCCCCGGTGGTGCATGTTTATCTTGATCCGAGTGTTGTGTCACTCTTTTGTGCGCAACAAGTCGTCGACTCTTTTCCAACAAATGGAAACAAATGCTCATTGTTCCCGTGTTGAAAGGAAGTAGGTGCATTACGGGAAGTACAAAAGAAAAAAAGATGTAGAAATAATGATCCCAGGCAACAGTATATGTCTGTATGGAGCTGAGTTTTTCCTGAAAACATCTCTCGTCTTAAAGCGTACTGTATCATTACATGTAACATTTGAGGAAAAGAGAAAACAGGGTCATTTTTGCGTGCCAGTGAAAGGAAACCTGTCACTCATGCACACGGCCTGGGACCGCCACTATTTTTAGCACCCCGGAGCACAAATCTAACCTAACACCAAACGCAGGCGCAATCAATAATAAATCGAGCAAAGAGGACGATATAATCCTCTCTCAAGGTTGGTTGGTTTGAAGACATTGGCTTTTGAAGCAGCTCATGAGAAAAACTGAGTATTAAAATAAAATGGCATAAAAAATAAAAAATAAAACACGCTGAAATAGATGTGAGAGCGCCTCTCAGAAGTAGCCCGGGACTGAAGTGTATATTTTCCCCGAGAGTAAGATAAAAGAAGTCCAGGCGAGTGCTGCGAAATGGTTTTTCTTGCGTGCGCCGTCAGCAGCCGGTAATCAAAGCCATTACGCACGCCTGCGTTCTCATCCAAAATATCGCCGTCGCCCTTCGTTGGAGATGGCGCAAATGGCCGCGCAATGTGTTTCCATTCGCTGGAAAATCCGATCGCGCTTGAAATCAATAACACCGACGCCCTCTTGCACTCCGAGTGAAGGATTACCCTCATACTCGGTTGAATCTGTAAAAAGACGACGGCGCTCCTCGCTCGCCGCCATCGTTTCGCCGCCGCCTCGCGTGATCACGGCCGCACTTTGCGGGGCGACGTGCGGGGAGCTGCACGTGCAGCATCCGGCTCGATGAAACGGACGGAAAGTATACAGAGTGGCGCGCAACCCGGCAGGCGATGCCGGAGGAGCGCCACGTCGCATACGGCGGCTTCTGTACGCTGGGTCCGGACTGTCTCCGCATAAAACTCCGAAACAAACTCAACACTTTGTTGGACGCAATACACGACTTGATGAATGGGTCAATCAGGGTTTTTTTTGGACAGTTCGTGCTCTTGTGTAAACACAGGCTCCATTTCACCCGTGATCTTCAAGCGCCGTGGAAAAAGGTAAGCTGGATAGAGAAAAACAACAGCTGTGTCAAAGAGGCTGTTGTGAGGATTTTGCGCACAAGCTTTCTCAGCCAGAGGTGATTGCTCTAAGACTGCAAGGGAAGCTCAGCTTCCCCTAAAATGTCCAAAAAAATGAAGTGATCAAATATAGGTGTGGGTGGCCCGGTAGTCCAGTGGTTAGCACGTCGGCTTCACAGTGCAGAGGTACCGGGTTCCATTCCGGCTCCGCCCTCCCTGTGTGGAGTTTGCATGTTCTCCCCCGGGCCTGCGTGGCTTTTCTCCGGGTGCTCCGGTTTCCTCCCGCATTCCAAAAACATGCACGGCAGGCTGATTGGACGCTCTAAATTGTCCCTAGGTGTGAGTGTGGGCGCGGATGGTTGTTCGTCTGTGTGTGCCCTGTGATTGGCTGGCAACCGGTTCAGGGTGTCCCCCGCCTACTGCCCGAAGATGGCTGGGATAGGCTCCGGCACCCCCGCGACCCTTGTGAGGATAAAGCGGATCGGAAAATGGATGGATGGATGGATATAGCTGTGTACATACAATTGTGTGTACACGTCATTGACTAAATATGCGCTACAACGCGCTCAACTTTTGTTCCGAATCGGCTTCTTATTACTGGTTACGACGCGACTCTCTTCTCCTTCATTCCCGCAGCTTCACTGCACTTTAAACTGTGTGGGCGCTGAGCGTCTGCAGCGCGGACGCCGGCCGTCTAGAGAGTTCAGTGTGGGGTTGTCCCAATGCATTGAAAGGAGACGAGTCCTCGGATAAATGCTGGTTTTGTCCCGCCCGTTGGACGCTCGGCGTCTCCGGGAGTCCGCGGACAGCGGGCGTGTGTCGGCTGGGCCGGACGCTGAGCTTTTCCGCGTGATGATCGGATGATCTGTCAGAGTCTGAATCTCTTTTGATTGACAGCGAAACGAGCCAATCGCTGATCTTTTTGGCGTCGGCATCCGTGGGAGCATTTTTCAATTCTCGTTCTGTTCCGAGTTGAACGGGAGACTTTTTCCTAATCATTTTAGAGACACACTCTCTTTGTTGAAAATGACTAGCGACATATTAATCTTTTATTTCCGGTGGGTTTTATTGTAGTTGCTTGTGTCGCAGACCGACTGATATCAGCGCAGGGTCACAGATCATTTTTCTTGAAAAGGAACGGAGAGTAGAATTCACGTATAAATAAACGGACGCATTTTACGACGTAGGCCGAAATTGAGCTTCCCCTCCTTGGCAGAGCGGCATCCGCCACTGTTCTCAGGGCACCGGATCGATCGTAACTGGACTGCTGTGCTTGTCTCAGAAGAGTCTCGAGTCTCATCTGCAAAGGCTTCTTCAGTTCTTGCAAGAAGGCTCGGTAGGGGCTGCACCGGGGCGACGCCGTTTTGAAAACCCAAACCTTTACGCCAACGCAAGCTCCAAATATCGCTCAACTTCTTGTCAATTCCAGGTGAGCAAGAGCATTTCTTCTCGCACCCAAGCTGTGGCAGATGCCACGGGAACAGAGAATGACTTAAACCTTTCTCAAGACAGACGAGCCAAAAGGTGTCTATTTCTTTCAACGCATCCTCGGTGGCCACATCAATCCCTGTCAAACGTGTTCGACTCGACTCCAAAGCGCATTTCATGAGCTCGCGTCAAGCCCGGAGGCTGAGATGAGTGTGTACGGTGGGCAGAATTCAAAAACGCCTTGTGTCAAAATCAAAAGCTCACTGTCCCGGAATATTTCATGATTTATGCCCCCGGTGGCGGGATCGTTTCACAGAGAAGGACGACCGTCGTGCGCGCGTGCACGCGACGAGCAAGCGCTCGCAGGCAGGCGCGCTTCATGGCAGACGGTGGAAGGCGGCGAGACGATGATACGACGCTCATATTAAAAGCATTTATCCCTCTCCGGGCGCCAGGCTGTCTGACATGGGCTCAAATTGATTCTTAATTGGGTTTGCATGGACCCCGGATCTCGCGTTGATGAGGCGGGCCCAATGGCGGACATCTGCGGCAGCTTGGGCCGCACGGGCAGGAAACGTGATAACACGACCGCACCGAGGCGAGCAAGAACACAACCGCTTCTTCTACAGTCCGCTTCCATAAGGGACGATGGAATCTGCACATGCGGGAGGCGGATTTAAAAGAAAGATCCGTCTTTTTGGCGGAGCAGAACAAAACAGCGGATTCAAAAAGGAGATGGCATTCGTCATCGCAAGTCGCAACCGGTTGGCATTAACCAGCTGTGTAGCTTTTTCACAGACTTATTTTTCCCTTGTGTGTGTGTGTGGGGAGGGGGGGGGGGGGGGATTGCAATAAATCAGTCTGAGATGCAGCGGAATGTAAGCCAGTCCTCTGGAACAGCTTGGTCTCGGTAGAGGTGATTTTCTCGTTTCTAGCCTGACATTCTTCATTATCTATTTTGGCTTGCCTTGCGTGCACGCCGGCTGCTGGAAATGCTGGTTAGAAAGTGAGGAGGGAGGCGGACAAGGAGGAAGGTGATGAGAGGGGCGCCCAAGTGCTCCCCGGCGCCCCTCGGCCGCTGCCCGCTTTCTCTCCTGCAAAGCTCAGCGTGCCTTCGTTTGGAGAGGAAAGCAAGGGAGGCGTCCCCTACCTTTGCCTGCCTTCGTATTTTCTTCCTCTCGCGCTCACGTTAAAAATCCTAAAAAATAATTGTTATTATTATCGCTGATCTCTCCCGCTAATGGTAGTCGGATTTTTAAAGCGCGCAGTCTAGTCTTACTCTATATTTACGGTATCTTAAAATGAAACGGTTTTATGACCCGCTGTTCTATATTTAAATGAAGTGGACACAGTATATGAAACGGGCTGCACGGTGTGCGTCAGTGAGCTCTGCGTTTTTGACCCACAGGGTCAAATTTGGCCCCTATAAATTCTGCTACTCAAACGCTGCCCTTAAATCCCAAAGGGTCAAATTTGGCCCTTATCCTAAATTAGGATTAAAACATTGAATATTTGAAAAAAAAAACATGTATTTTGGTGTTCAGTGAACATATAGCAGTCATTTCATGTATAATTCATCATTTTCCAAAGAGGAAAAGGGTTCTTGGGTTCTCCAGGGTTAAAAACAGTTTTGCAGAGCGCATGGGGAAACTTGTGAAAGGCCTTCAGTGTGATGCAAGGGCACTTCTGCGTGCGACACTTTGAAATGCATAACACCCGGACAGCATCACTCCAAGCTGAACGTCATTACCTTTGTGAAAGAAAAGAAAACAAAAAAAAAAAATGTTTTTGTATTGGATCATGATATTGTCTTAGATATTGTGATCGAGTGGGAGGAGGCGAAAGGCGGTTTTACGCAAGGATCCTGCAAAATTGGCATCGCATTGAAGCTTTTTTTGCCTTCCTCACAGAGCGCAATATTTTTCACACAGCAGCATGGAATCTCCATCCATCCATACTTTTCAGGTGATGTCTTGGTCCCATTTTTACACTACCAAAACCCGACAATTGGACGGGGGTGTCTCGACTTTTTATAGGCACTTTATGTTTTTTGCCATTTTATTTTTAATGTTCATTTGTGTTGTTTGGGCAGAAATGTAATACCCCGAGACACTGAATTCGCATTGGGAGACAACCGATACTGCACATAGGACAGCTTTTTTCCCCATTTGGAAGAGGCCTGATTCCAATCTGAAGATTCCATTCCATTTGTTCCTTTCACGCTGACAAGACGCATACCTCAATTGAGAAAAATAAAATAAAAAATAGGAATTGTGTCATTTGAACCAGCCGGCGTCAATCCGGCCTTCAACGCAACGCTCACTTCTTCTCTGGTGCGTTGAAAGAAATTGCCGTCCACCGAATCCTTTGAGATGACGCCGCCGATATGAGCTCATTATCTGATTGCGGGACGCGGGTTATCCGGCAACATCCCACTTCCCTGGGTTCTTTGTAAAAAGCAACGGTGGAAGAAGAACATCTGTTTTTCGGAGTTCAGGGGTCACTCCTTACGACCTTCTATGACTCCGCGGTGGCTTCGGCCATCCATTATGGCAGAGTCTTCTGGTCGGGAAGCATCTCGGCCCGGGACAGAGAGAGACTGGAGCGACTGGTCAAGAGGGCCAGTTCCGTCCTGGACACTCTGGAAGAGGTGGACAACAGGAGGATGCTAGCTAAGCTAAAAGCTTTGACGGACAGACCCTCCCACCATCTCCAGGCCACCTCGACACCACTGGGCAGCTCCTTCAGCCAGAGACTGTTACACCCGCGCTGCAAGAAGGAGAGGTACCGCCGCTCGTTCTTGCCGACTGCCGTCAGGATGCTGAATCGACGTACCCGAAAACCTGGACTCGCCCCACATTCACTCCTTATTAATATGTGCTTCATGTATATTTATTGATATACTTTTTGTTCTTCTGCTTCTCCCTTTCATCATTTTGCTGCTGTAAATGGAGAATTTCTCCATTGTGCGACAAATAAAGATTTTCTTATCCTAATGTTTCTAATGATGCCTTTTTGTGGGATTTCTGTTCCGCCAAACAGCATTATGGCTGAAATGCAGTGAAAAGGGCTCGTGACCGGAGTCGCGGTTACAAAGAGGTCCCGCACGATACTTGGCAACTTGCCTCTTCAAGAGTCAGCAATGCCATCCTTGTGTGAGTGTCGTAAACCACCGCAGGCACCCCTGGCTTTTCCTTTCAGCGGCTTGCTGGGGTGGTCTTTCACCAGCCGCATCCTGGGGTGGGCCACCATCAAGCCGGCAGCAGCAACCGGCCAGTGTGCCGCTTCTATTCTGGTCGGCAACAAAAGGAGGGCTACGGGTGCGTTGCGAGTCAAGGTATGCTCTAAACACACGGTGGTCTCCTCCTTCCTTCTCCAAGCACTTCGACCCATTTTAAAGCACACGCGCGAGGAATTTACAAGGCAGCGCAGCAAAGTGCTTCCAGGAGCGGGTCTCATTCCAACCAGGTGGTTGAGTAGCCAAGCGGGAGCGTTCTAGCGTCTCCGCAAAAGTACTTGATGGGTCTGTATAGCTAAAAAGGCCATCATGTCAGCGTCGCATATCTCGATATGTTTCCAAGGGTCACGTTTTAATGGGCTGCAGATTGTTTTTCCACTCCGCAGGACAGAACGTTCCGATGTTATGTGATAACCAAAACTTTGCGGCAGGTGCGGCCGCTCTGTACGTGAAACGTTGCGGATCCGTTTGTTCCTGTAAGCCCCTTGTTGGATCATGCCACATCCGGGATGCTTTGCGTGAATTCAAAGTAGGTCACTTTTACGTTTCACCGCATTCCGCCTTTGACCAAATTCCTCGGCTCGCTTTTACCGGGTGGTGTTACACTCTGTAGTGTACAGTATTTTATTTTTATTTTTTTTTACAGAGTTGGAGAGTCTGCTTCCAGATTTGTGGCCTGTTGCGGTACAACACAACAGCACCGCAGGGAACTTCACAAAAAAGACTCTCAAATTTTCGGGAGTTCAAACATAAAAAGCAGACGGAGTGCCGTTATTTTTTTTATCAACATGTATGATTGGATGGGAATCGGAGTGAGCGGTGGAGGGGGGCGCAGGCTGACACTTACGCGACCCCGCTGACAGGTGCTGAGGTGAAGGGCAGCTTGAGACTTTTCGACTTCATTTTAATGCTCGCTTGCTTGCTTTTTCTTTTTTTTTTTTTTAAACAAGCTGAGCCTGGGATCGTTCACCACACACATGGCAGTGTTTTGCAGCCCTCGCGCTGGCAAATGCCATGACACCACTGTACTGCATAATCACATACTACGAGGACATTTTGGGAAATGCACACTATCGTTGTTGTGGATGTCAGACAAAGAAACACGCGGACAGAACTGAGCCGAAAGATTTAAGGTTACACAATTATATGGTTCGCGTTTTTTGGGATCGGAGTCAAATGACAACCTTTTGGAAAATATTATGTCTGAGCCTATCGCGGCAGTTTCAATGGTGTTTTTCAATAGGAAAAATAGTGATACCAATCAAGGGCGAGACAAAACTAAAACTAGATGTGTATCGTATCGTTTGCTGTCAACCCACCAGTGTCAAACGTCAATAATATTAGGGCTCTAAAAGTGATTTCAGAAATCAGCTTCAATAACTTTGAAGTTCAGCATCGATTTTTTTTTCCGTAAATGAAGGGACAAGTGCTCCACTAAAAGTTTGAACAGTACTTGTGAAGTGTAGATATGAAGTTTTTCTAAATTTGACACGCCTTAACTCTATTACATTTAACAACCCTGCCAAATTAGAATGCTTTTTTTTTTTTTTTTTTTTTAACCGCTAGGTATATATCACGAGGCTTCTAAATTGTGAAAAACCAAGTTTAGGGTTATGGTTAGGGTTGCTGAATGCACATCCCGGTTAACCGTCAAGTGTCAATCAAATTCCACTACAGCCTGGAAAAATAGACGCTATTTAGTCTGGAATCTTTTTATAACCAGACATAACGAGATGTTTGAGCCGCAAACATATCCACATATCCGCTGAAAGCCTTCATTGACTGCAATCGATCTCAGGGAGTAGTTTCAGGGCCTAAACAATGAGGCACTCTAAAATGGCCAACCGGTTCGAAGTCCCTGTTCACATGCTGGCTGTTTCCCCCTCCTCACGGCTTTCTTCCTGTGGTGTGCCAGCACTCACGGCTGACAACAACGCACTTTAAAGAGCCATGCCTGGCAGCCACAACGAGCTTTTTTTTTTCTTTTTTTTTTTTAGTCTAACGCAAAATATGGCGCGCAATATGAAAGCACTGAAGTTTTTGGATTGCGGGGAGGAATGAGACTACAAAGTGCATCACTCGCCGCCATATCCAAGTCAATTTGAAAAACGGAAATGGCAAAAAAACACTCCATTAGCACCGGATAATTCTTTGCAGGTGTTTTCAGCGATCATCTTCAAAACATTTAGAATGTACTATTTTGAAAGAAACCAGGATTTTTTTTTTCAAAAGGGATCTTTAATATGTGGGGGGAGTGGTTAGCACCTCACAATCACTGCGTTGTGATACGATGGGTATCATTGGCAAAATATTGTGTTATATTGGTATTGTTTGCACAAAATATTGTGTTCTGCCATCGTTCCCCCTCCTCCTCCTAAGTGCCACATCAGGGAAATGACAGTTATCACACGGTTTGATTGTTTTTGTTTCAAAGCATGGTTTCTCAAATGTGTTTTTGTTCTGTCATTAATTGTCAGGGTAAAATACAGCAAGCGGGAACACCGTGTGATGGAAATGCTCACTGATATATTTTTGTAAATTTGGAGTCCAAAAAAATGCACGGAAAGCTCTGGGTGAAAATATAAACTCCATCATGGGAGGAAACCAAAATGATTCAGGTTCCCGGCTGCTCGTTGCAGAGCTGGCATGTGTATCTGTGCGGAAGTTGAGACATCATGCAATTGGAAGCGTTCCCGAGGGAGTTTAGCGGGCTGAGGGATGAACTAAAGGAAAAGTTAAGGACCACCACTGTGGGGGTCTATTTTCCAGCCATGTGGAAAAACCTCAACACAAAAAAAAGGTCAATCCTGCATCAAGAGATTTTGTGCAACCTCATACTGAATGCTTTTGTCTTTCCATCAACATGGTATCCCCCCCCCCCCCCCCGCCATTTCTAAGCAGCCGGGGCATATTTATTTGCAAATGCATTTAACCTGCATTCTTTATTATTGTCTAACGGGAGCTAATTCAAGTGACCCAAAAATTAAATCAGGTTTGATTTCTATTAATTACAGCCTCATCATTTTAAAGGTGACCCCCCACCCCCCTCCCCTTTCAGAATCCACTTTCCTCTCAAATGACACACTTTGATCAGCATCTTTGCACATTTGTAATTAGATTTAGCTTTGTATGTCGTATTGTATGGCCATTTAAATTTACATTGTTGTGAGCGATGGGCGCTTCCGTACCCAAGTTAATTGACCGGGGGACACGGAAGGTCATTTGTCACTTGCGGCCAGCACTGTGGCAGATGGTCAGCACTTCTCAACACCCCTCCACTTCTGAGATTCGGTGTTTGAATATGCACTCTGGCCAACATGCATGCTCAACACGATAGTGGTGTTTAGAAGAGGGTGGATTAAGTCCGCTGAATCCCCACTGAAGACCGCGGAACCAAATGCGCCGCCCGCCACCGATTTCAAGAGATCGGTCACACTATCATAAAAAGAAAGAAGAAAAAGTTCAAATGCTGAGACTGAAAATAGTCGTAGTCATGTAAACAAACAAGCGAAAGCCACGCCGACACTGTATTCATCTGTTTTAAGTGAAAGGCAATCTTGTGTAAACTTCATGCGAGACCGACTTCCAAATGGTGGCTTGTTGTTGTTGTTGTTGCTCCTTAAAAGTCATGTCGCGCGCGTGTGTGCGCAGCATGCATTGATTATCTCCTGTGCGCGCGGGAACAACAAACCCCCGTTGACTACCGCCACCATCACAAACAGCAGCAGTAGCCCAACCCGACGCCACCCTCGCCAGATTGCGGCTTCTACCGTTGCTCTTCAGAAATATGCAAATGAGACGCCGTCACAGATTCTCTTTGAACTTTTATTTAGTCACGGGTTGAGAGCGATCGACGAGGTAGAGACCGAGAGCGAGCGGCGGCGACGCGAGCCGGCAGTCCCATCCGTCTGCTGGACTTCATTTCGTTTCAAGAATAAATCATACACTTAAAATCAATAAATAAAATAATATATCTTAGCCTTCTTACACATCTCAACAGTTCAAAGAAAAATCCTTAATTAAATGTTAAAGAGGTCCACATCAGGCAAATGTTTTCAGATGCAAAATACACGGCGTGCTTTATAATTCGGTCCCAAAGATTACGTCTTCACCAACCGACTGTCAAAATACAACCGTGTCATATTTCAACGCATCGTTTATATCGCACCGTAGGTTCAACAAAGTTGTGGCGGTTGGCTGGAGCCGCGCGCGACGTCGATGCCCCGAGCCAATCCGGTGCAGGTCGGCCTCTGGCCGGCGGACATCGTGGCCGACGATATGTTTTAGGGCGGGACGTCCAACCCGTGAGCTCATTTGAAACGGCAGCACGCCGGCGTGAATCCGGTATCGGCGCAGCTCAGCGACAGCAAATGGTACCTCGCAAACGGATTTCCCCGAGGCATCCCAACAGCTTCTCGCATGGAGCCAAAGCAATGGCGGGTTTCATTGCTGTGTTTCGAGCAGAACAAGTCAAACTGTTCAAAATGCTAGCGTTGTACATATTTGCCTGTCTTGTTCATTTCCTCAAAAGAAAAACTATTGATATTGCACTTTTCCTAAAATGAAAATATGTACGCCGTTTACTTGTCAGGAAGGAAATACATTTATTTACAAAAACACAAGCTTGACAATGTACAATGAAGCGCGCTGGTAACAAAGAACTAAGAAAAGGCGAGAACAAAGGCAAGAAAAACGTAACTTGCTTGTCAAAGGACAAGAGAATCCAATCCGGAAAGAACATCATCAGAAAAAAATGCTATGAATTACTCAACACGGGATATGAAGAAAAAAAAATACATAGAATGTCAAGAGAATTGGAGCATTAGAGGACAGAGTCATGAGCAAGGATTGACAATGTGACAGTTAGTTGTGGGTGAAACACGACCTTATAAAGGCGGTCGGTTACGAGGCCCGATGCGGAACAGGTGCGACTCATTAGTGACGCCTACTCTCCAGCTGGAGACGGAAAAAAAAAAAAACAAACAAGACGGGATGGTGACATTAGTCTTTCATTGAGTGATTTGGGAATCTTTCATTTATTGGAGAATTTCCTACTATTATTTACATCAAACGTAAGCATTCATATTTTTTCCGTTCTGTTCCTTCGCTGTAAATATCAAATGAGTGAACTGTGACCTTAAAACCACCCCCAATTTTAAATTCAAATAAACAGAGCTAATCATACCACCTTCCTTCTTTACTGTTTATTTGCCGTAAAGCACGAATATCGATTTTCACTGAAGCTCATCTCTCACTGAGCGGAGCATATGTACTGTATATAGAACATGTTGTTTTTTATCAGGGTTACTTCAAGTTGCAAAGATATTTTCCAGATTTTCGAAAAGCATTTTAATGGTTGCAAGAATATTTTCTTGTCACCATCGAATTTTGAACAAGAAAATCGCAAACCCTTGCAAGCCTTTGCCGTGAGATGCCACCTTAAACTTTCTTCCTCCATGCATGTTTGCTTGTTCACACCCACAAAGTTGTGTTGAAAGAACTGATTTGATTGGCTGAATCATGTCACGTGGGAGGCATTGCAACGCATGCAATTGTGCTGTGTATTTTCATTTCATTGACCAAGCTGCGCCACTTCATATAGCATTCCTATAAATCCAACACCGCAGCCCCAACCTCCATTTTTTTTTTTTACATGTATAATAGGAAGGCATCCAAGTCCAGATTTGCACCACGGGCCCACCTAGAATGGCTCTTTTAGGGTCCCGGATTCCTGCACGAGACACCCGTGCAGAGTTTCCCGAAAATGAATGGCACCAAAAATCGCCATCCCTTGTTTTAAAAAAAGATTTCCTGCAACTGCACATGAATAGAAAAGTTCCATCCTGTTTTTTTTCCCCAACCAAGAACAGAAAGACACCCAGAAGGATTTACATGCCGAGTCAATTCTCTCACATAAAAAAAAAAAAAAAAATGAAACAAAACAAAGCAAAAATGCACAAATAGATTTAATCTGCAGGATACGCTCATGTGGTTGCATTCTTGCGCTTGATGGCCCCCCAGATAAGCCTCCTGCTCTGGTGGCACATGACGTTTTACAGACTCCATTTGGGGAGTGAGTTTAAAGGCTGGCGTCCGTGACTGTCGCAGCCGAGGCTTTGAGTCGGCCTCGTGCAGATGTGCTGAAGCCAGCCTAATTAAAGCCGCTGGCCTCTGCCCCCTTTCATACGTACGGTCTTCCCGTTGCCGCACTTGGGCGTCGTAACATGTGCTCGCCAATTGATCCGAGCCTCTCGCCCCCGTTCCTTTCAGCAGACATGTGGAGCTCAAATGGAAAACCGCTGTGCGATTAGCATGCGCGTACATGAATAAGGCCCATTATAATTTCCGTGGCATCTGAAACAGAGCCACTAAAAATAATGTTAACAAGATGCAAATCCCCATTTTTCTGTCACAAACCAAACAAATGATATCTGAAGTTTTTTTTTTGTTTTGTTTTCTTTGAAGGAAAGTTTGTGCAGGAAGACGTCACGCTTCTTATTGAAAACGAATGGCTCCAGTGAATGCGAGGGGAGTATGGTGAGAGTACATAAATCTGCTTCCCTGCTGCGCGCTTCCATCGGATTTTAGAGTGATTGACCTCTGCGGGCTTCCAGAAGCCAGGAAACAGAAGAGTGCCCTTGACTCGCTTGGTATGAGAGGGGAATCAGAAGAAAAAAAAAAAAAAAAGAGCGAGACAGAGAGAGAGAGAGAGAAGGAAGAGCAGCCGAAAAACCCGAGGGATCATTTGGGGCAGTGAAGCAGGTTGTTCCATATCCGCTTGTTTAAAAAACGTCTGCCATCCTCGGACCCCATCTGCCTGGCCTGCAACAATGGGAGCCAGATGGAATTAATGAAACAGACATTTGCAAGACTCATACATAAGCAGCCATTCAAATTCTGCCTTGTTGCTAAAAGATCTGCACGGGTAAAATATACACCAATGCCATACATGAGACACATGGGCTCCAGTCTCTGGGAGGCTCCAGAGCATATCACCGTCCCTCCTGCACTCCCCCCCCCCCCCAATCCCTCACTTCATTTCCAACTATTATTGGTGTTAATAGCAGAGCGTTCATCCCAGCTGCGGCTTGCGTCAGCATTTCAATTGAGCAGTGGAACACTTTCACATTTACAGTCTACAGTTGGTCATAGGGTTGTAAACAATGTCCGTACTAAAAGTGAGAGGGGGAAAAAAAACAAAAAAAAACAAACAAACAAACAAAAAAAAAACACGTGAGGTTGCTCTCTTCTCTCATTAATTACAAGAATGTAAAGAGGAAGAAGATTTGCTGCATGGACGAAAGCGGTGTTTGTGGATAAGTAATGATTATCAGGACAACCTGGAAGGCCACAGCACAACCTGTTACATGATACCATACTTTCAGGTTTCAGTTTTTAACTGTAGATGTATGGACAAAAGTTCGTGGGTGATTTTACACCCCGGTAAGCATGTCTCCTGATGTAGTATTATTCCATGAAATGAAGGCCAATTTTCTCTTTTCATTTACGAAATACACATCTCAATACAACACGCAATAGAAAAATCCATCCATCCCAAAAAAAAAAACCCCCACCATGAAATATAGTGCGAAGAATTCAAAGAAATACAACACAGTGCTTCAATTAACTTTCCAAGTCTGCAGACCACTACCAACAAAAGTGCAAATGAATGAATGGTGTTCAGCGTTTGTCAGCTCCGAAGAGGTTGCAGGTTCAATCCCTAGCCCTTGCAACCATGCCGAAAGCGTCCTTCGGCAGAATACTAACCCTAACCCCGGCTTCTCCCGATGCTGCGCCATCGGCGGGTGAATGTGAAAGTTGGTGGCAAGCACTTTTAATGCCTTTCTGGTGGTAAAGTGCAATACCATTAAAAGACCATATTCTGTTTTCGATGTCCCCCGTCCTACAACACGCCTGATTCAAATGATCAGCTCACCAGCAAGCTGCGCAGAAGATTGATAACAATCCTTGATCATTTGTGTTGGAGGAGGGAGACATCTAAAAGAGGCTGGTTATGGGTGCTCGAGGACCGGATTCGGGCACCCCACTGGCTTTGTGTTATGACACAATACAATTAGGCGAGGTTACAATACGAGATGTCTCTTGAAGACTGGACTTCTCTCTCAGGAATTGAAAGTGAATCAATAGCGCCTGCGCTGTTTACAGCCAATTAGAGCACTCCAATTTGCCCTAATTGCTTGGAGACATGGTTCATCGACAATCATTTCCACACAGTGGACAGTTACGTTCTTAGGTTTTGTTATGCATCCTAATGAAAAACAGGGAAAAACGGTGCCATTTTGGCCCTTTCTGTGCCAACAAAATTTCCAGGGCCCCAAAATATGGAAACGAAATGCATTCACTTCCATGTGATAAAATGTCTGAAAAGAACTTGCTTCTTTTTGTCATTGTGCTGTCTTTTACATTGTTGCGGCTGCCATTGGGAGCCCGACAGCAGCAGTCGCAAACATTTCTTTGCGACAAGAAATACCGCTACCGGTCACTCTAAAATGGTTCAATGATTTTCTGCACCAACTATACAAACTGTCATAGTATTGTATTCTACCACTGATCACTTGAGCTCTGCTTGATACCTTGCACATTGTCTCACAGTTGTCACTGGGTGGTACCACCGCACTACGGTTCACTTACATGACGAAATGTCCTTCCATACCTATTTGTCATGTCCTTGTTTATAACGGAGATAAAATTCCTTGTGTGTTCTACATACTTGGCCAATAAAGATGATTCTGATTCTGATTCTGGAATAGTTTAACATAAAGCTGTATTCTGACAAACTAGCAGAGAAACGCATGAAAAGCACTGAATAGAAATACAACTCTGCATTACGCTCGTAATAGCTATAATTAGTGGGAAACAGTATGATGAGTAGGAGGACCCACATGCAAGACTCTGAGGCAAAAAGGAAGACAAAGTTTTTGTTCAGGCTCTCTGTGCGGGCCCGCAGCAAATGTCCGACGGGCCAGTGAGAACTGTTCTTCGACCGAATGGTTGTGACCAATATTTGACAGTATAGCTCAGTGGTGTCAAACATACGGCCCGCGGGCCAGAACCGGCCCCAAGCAGGTTCGATCAGGCCCGCAGGATCATTTAAAAGTGAAAAAAAAAATGCATAAAAGACACGGAATGAATATTTTTATAAGGTGCAATTCATGGATCATCCACATACTGTGTGTGAGTAGAAGACACCATTGTTTTGATCAGAGAAGAAGACAACAGCAGTCTCAGTCTGTCACTGAGACAGACCCAACACAGCAGACAATATCAAGGAAATGTGAATACTTTATTCTAGTTTACACATTTAATAGCACTCTCCTTAGTTTGTCGGGACACCCCGAATTGGTTGCCAGCCAATCGCAGGGCATAGAGAGACGAACAACCATGTACGCCCTCACTCACACCTAGGGACAATTTTGAGTGATCAATCAGCCTGCCATGCATGTTTTTGGAATGTGGGAGGAAACCGGAGCACCCGGAGAAAACGCACGCAGGCCCGGGGCGAACATGCAAACTCCACACAGGGAGGCCGGAGCTGGAATTGAACCCGGTACCTCTGCACTGTGAAGTCGACGTGCTAATCACTGGACTACCGGGCCGTTTTGTAAAAGATATGTTCATTAAATTTGAACATTTTCCTAATGTTATTTGCTTCTTTAGACCAAAACAATGGAAATACATATTACTTTGGTTATTTATAGCAGCGTATGGTATAATTTTAATGGTCCGGCCCACTTGACATCTACCGAGGCCGTATGTGGCATGAGTTTGACACCCCTGGTATAGCTCATGGCTAACTGGCTTACACGCTCCACTCAATTTATCTCAACCCAACCATTTGTTATACTGAATATCGCTGTTTAAACAATGGACTCATATCAAAAACAGTGAATACTATAAATCACAAAAACAAGGCCAAGTCTCAAGCTCAGACAAAAGGGATGGGCAACGAAAAAGGCTCGTTGAGCCTCCGTTTAGATGAGCTCCAGCTTAGCTGCAAGCCCCGCAAGGACACGCATTCCACAACATGGATGGATTTGTACTTATTTTCAAAGTGGAAGACCTCTGAAGAAAAGGGTCTGATTGCCACCTGTTTGGCCCAGCGAACCTCACCGGGGGAGCCAGAGTGGATTGAAACAGACAAGGGATTCTACTAGTGTGAAAGCAACCTGAAACATCACCAAAAGTGCAATCGCCGACCCGTTGCATGGACAAGCCAGGATCATGAAACACTAGAATTAGCGCCAGCTTGACCGTGAAAACATTTCACTCTTGGCAGTTTAGATCAAACGCAGTCCAGGTGCTTGTTAATGGAGACCCAGCAGGGGCTCGGTGGCAGCTGAGTCATCCACGAGCTCAAGACAGCTTCACCCTTGGAATGAGACATTGTGGTGCAACTCCTATAGGTACCCATTAAGTACAATTTCACGGTTCAGTCTGCCTCATTAGTTAAATGGCACAGTGAGCCGCGAATAATTATTCTGGAAGAAAATTCGTTTTATCCCGGGAGAAACTGAAATTGTTTCTTACGATCCTGTTAACATGAGACATGGGGTTGGCCATTGACTACTTCATCTTCCATCCATCCATGCACTCATCCATTTTCTGTTGTGCGTGTCGTCCACTGGGTGCGTGGGTAAGCTGCAGCCTATTTCAGCGGACTTTGGACACGGTCCACTGTGGACCGGGTACCAACCGATCGGAGGGCACATACCGTATTGGCCCGAATATAAGACGGCCCTGATTATAAGACGACCCCCTCTTTTTCAAGACTCAAGTTTGACAAAACACATTTTGAACACCAAATTAATTTTTATTCAGAAAATAATTACAGTACATCTGAAACAAACGATTATAACAATATATTTGAGAGAAAAAGCATATTATTTTGCCTCATTCAAATCCTGACATCTGAACACATGGAAACTAAAGTGCAATCCCATTCGTAAATGAATGGCTTCTGATTTTTGAAATGTAAATGACATCATAACTTCTC
The DNA here is from genome assembly GCF_054856545.1 of Hippocampus guttulatus. Taxonomy (NCBI): domain Eukaryota; kingdom Metazoa; phylum Chordata; class Actinopteri; order Syngnathiformes; family Syngnathidae; genus Hippocampus; species Hippocampus guttulatus. The sequence goes on from NC_141274.1 coordinate 705,646, forward strand.
CTCAGCTGCCGGTTAACCTGGCCGATCTTCGACCCACTTTTCTCCAGATTGTTGCTACATTTCTCCATTTTCTGTTATCTCTTCCATTATTTTCTTCTCTTTTCTTTCTTACCGCTATTTTTTATTTTTCTTCTTCATGCTACCGCTATTTTTATTTTTATTCTTCGTGACGGGTTCGCATTGGCCTGAGGAGTCATTAGCTTCAATGATATCTGGCGCCATCTAGCGCCGTGAATGAGTATGACGTCTCAACCCCGAATATAAGACGACCCCCACTTTTTCAGTCTTATTTCAATGCAAAAAACACCGTCATATATTCGGGCCAGTACGGTATATTCAAAGACATGGAATTGAACAATAAACAATTCGAAAGTCACCAATGATGGCCACAGTTCCGTTTAACCTTAGTTCTTTTTTTTTTTTTTTAATTGTGTTTCTACTCCAGAACTCTTGTTTAGGAGAATTTTACCTGAAAGGGACATGGAGATAAATACCGGCTGTATTGTTCAAGCCTTTGGTCTCTCCTTCAGGACTTTCAAAGTGTTTGTATTGACTGTGGCCAATGTTCGTGCAATGGCACTGATTCCATCGTCACTCGGCTATCCAAGTGCTTTTTTTTCCCTCAGCCATAGATGGTGCTGTGGTTTTCATGCTCATTACTTTTAATTCTCATTAAAGTAGTCTTTGCGTCTCCCAACACTTTTGTTCACGCGAATAAATGGATGGGTGCAAATAGGCGTTTCTGTGTTCCAAGTTGCGTCTCTGATCCAGAAGTAAATATCTGAAAATAAATGCGAAAAGGTGGATCTCTTGTCTCATACTTGTCTTTTGCTGTTTAGATCAAATGTATTCAGGCAATAGCAAAATGAATTCAATTGGCCACACTGTTCCAACACACTTGGAGAGGAGTGTATATTTACATAAACGTGGTAGCTTTGTTGGTGTAAATTTATAGTCGAGTGGGCGCATTGGCCGATTGGGCATTGAGAATTTCACTCGAGGAATTCTGCTTCAAAGCAGCAGTCGTGCAAGCCTGGCTTGAACCAAGGGAAGAAGCTTTTTTTTTCTGGTTGGTTTAAAAAAAATTTTTTTTTAATGAAAAAGAGGAGGAGCTGTGACGTTTTATGAAGAGTCAAGAGTGATTTGTGTTGGCTGTGTGATTCATAACAAAGTTGCTGGAAGAGAAACGGGCATTCTAAAACAAAGTAGTGTCATTTTTCCTGGTTTGGAATACACCTAAGTGGTTGGACCGCCGCAATTTTTTTTCTTCTTGTAAACATACCACTAGTGAAACGTCTTTTCAACATTTACAAGCCCATAAAGCATCCCTACAAACATTCCCCTGACTTGGGAGTTGTTGAACGGTCACAGTCTGGGGATTATCTGAAAAACATGTACGTTTGAATCGACTTCCCAGCACTTTTCTTGTGACTTCACGAAACATTTCATTGTAAAAGCAAATGTATTATTGTGTTGATGCAAGCCCCAAATCTTTGTCATTAAAACTATTCAAACTGTACTGCCAATGCAGTTCAACAAATTAAACACTTGAAGAAATTTTAGCTCACAATTTTAATATAGTGAGGATCAAGCATCCGAAATTCCTTTAAGTGCATGTTAATCCAGAAGCGCACCAACACGTTTTGGTTTCTTCGTCCGCATTCCTGTCCGTAGCTGCATAATCCTGTTTACTAACGCTGAATTTACACTGTCAGTCCAGCTCGATGCCTACGTTTGAATTTTGGGACTGTGTATTTCCACGCACAGTCTAACCGACACATATCCGACATTGCGGGCTTTGCACTGACAGAATGTATGTAATAAGCTGTACGCACAGATGCCCAAACTGAATGTAAAGCATGCCACAATCCTCAACAACAGGCGGCGACGCTTAAGTTAATGTCCGACCGGCCATCCATTTCCTATATCGCTATGGTGAGCTTGAAGCCGATCCCAGCTGACTTGGGACAAGAAGTGGGCGGGGTACGCCCCCCGGGCTAATTGCGGAGCTTGGTTGGACAGTCAACTTCGAGTGGGAGTGGCAATAAACAGCTCCAAGTCACTTTTTGGGAACGATTGTGTTCGGGTATGTGACCCCAAACGGACAACGGCAGATAGGAGTGGCGTTCGCCAAAGCGTGATGCGATTTATCAGCTTTTTTTGCAAAGTCAACTCAAGAGAATCCAAACAGGAACTGACTTCAAGTTCAAGGGAGAAGACATAGAATCCACAGGGAAAGGAAAGGTCTATGAAGGAACCCAAAACTTCACAATATGCCTACCCGAGCGCACTGCAGGTGGTTGCAGCACAAACTTGCACTGAGGAATAGTTCGGGAGCCAACGTATCCCAACTCAAACGAGCTGATAAGCTACAGGTGGGTGATTAGCCGGCGAGCCTCAGGTGTGAGGTGCAGGGGGCCCTGGCTGGCCCCTCCCTAACAAATTGTCATCTGCCAAACTACGGCAATCAAAATTAAGCATATTTTTGAATCTTGATTCCTCTCTGAAAATATCCAAATCGTGTTTTTTTGTTTGTTTGTTTTTTGCTACCATGTCACATATCGCAATCATGTCACTCGAGAACAGAAAATCTGAATTGCGTCACTTGAACCATGCGGTGTGCATATCAAGCCTAACGAATGCACTGATCTCCAAACTATCCCGATTTGGAATGCTAGCGATTTTCCTCTGCTGGCTGGCCATTGCTAAAAAATCGCCGGTAAGGTCACCTCCATTCGGCTTATCAAACTTGAAGGTCCATTTATTACACTCGGTCTACGGCGCTGCAATACAAACATTAAAAGATATCATCAGTTCATGAGCCGACATATTTACGTAGTCTCGACTACCTTTTATCTTACGATGACATGAATATTACAGTATAAGACTTCCAGTGAGCCAAGTCCAGACGCCCATAAATCCTGCGCTAAATAAAGCAGAGCATTCAACTCTACACAGACTAATATATTTAAGTCATAAGCCACGCATCGCGCGGATCCTTCATAGCTTCGGCAAACGCAGCAGCAGACGCGAGCTCACATTTTATTTATAGACTCTGGCCGTTTGCTCCGAGAGTCTGTGATGAGAGCGTGCCATCTTCGCGTCGCGGTTATGCAACAATTCAAATAATCAGCCTCGGCGGACGGCCAAGACCTGAAGAACAAATCCATGTGTTACCTACACGCATATGCGCTCATCCCATTGGGCAGCGGTTAAACAGCGGGACGCCGCTGCATTACACGCCAGGTAGTCGCACGGGTCTTCAACGCATTTGGAAGGCCATAGTCACGTTTGAGTGCAAATATAAAGAGACTTGAGATGCGCTGGAACGCATTTATCTGACAATTCTGAATTGTGGGAAGCAGACAGCATCCGGAGGGGAGAGAGAGAGAGAGAGAGAGATGGAGTTTAGGGTGGAGGGAAGTAAGAGCGTCAGAGCTCCCCACCCCCCACCCTCCAAGGCAAGCTGCCCTGGCTTTGTTGACAACAAAAAGCCATTGTTTGATGTGGCCGTGCAGCTCGACTCCAAAGCTCTCGCTCCCACAGGATGCGTGGCAAGGAAAATGCCAGACAGACAGAGGCCGCTGCTGGATGACTCTGACACAACTCCCCCCCTCCCTCCCACCCGAAAAAACAAACCCCTCGCCCACAGCAAAAACTGGGATTGTGAGCAAAGTCTTCCTCGGGCCTCTGGTGACTTACACAAATACAAACGACAAAATATTGTTTGGATGGAAAGTAGGCAGAATCTTCAAACCGTTTCTTTTCCTATCATAATTTAAAACATTTCCCCAAGACTTGTATCTTAATAATATCTTGAGCAATCTTCGGCCAAAATACTCCAAGGATCGAGTATGACGGATGGTAAGCTATCACGTGACCGAGAAGCTGTCACGTGGCAAAGTGGTGGTGGTGGACCCCAAAAAGCAGGCAGGAGGGAGGAGCAGGGTGTATTTGAAGAAGTGTATTGATAAAACACAGAAAACTAAATCCAAAACAAAGTCATGAAAACAAAACGAATCCAAAGTAACAAACATAAACCATGGCAGAAACTAAAAACTCTCAAAAACAAAAACATGACAATAGCATACCAACAGCCACAAACAAACATGACAGCAGCAAAAAGCAACAGCAAACAAACGAACATGACGGTAGTAAAGAGCAAACAATGACCCGACACCGAGTGTTCGGGCGGGAGTTCTTTTGTACAACTCATAATTACATAATGACCAACAGGTGTTCAACCGCAGGGGGAGCCCTACAGCGCCACCTGTTGGTCCCAAACTAAATCATGACAGAAGCGCGCCTTCATCCGCGTCAAGAATGACACATTGTAGATGGATCTAACAGAGAATCTGGTCATTTTTCCAAGTAAAACATGTTTCAGATTCTAAAATGAATAAAATGGAAGTCATGTAAATGATTTATTCTTTCCGAGACCAAATGACCCATGGATCGGTACTGTTCTGCGGCCCGGGGGTCGGGGACCGCTGCCTTAGAGGGAGGCCTTTAGTTGTCTTGCCATAGTGACATGGTGTCTACTTGAATAAGGGCCACTGTTTGTGGACACAAGCTACTGATGTACAGTATACCATATTTATGTTGTTGAGTATATCAACCTTGTATTGCAAAAACGATTAAATTAAATGACACAAAACTACTTGGGTGTTTTTCTTAGATTCAATGAAAATAATCAAACCAGATCCCCCCCCCCCCCAGCTGCTTTTAAATTCTAGCAAAATAGGACATTTTCATGACCGAATCTAGCATTTTCTCAGCACAGCATGACAGCCACGTTTGCATAAGTGTGCAACAGCAGGTCTTGTTTTCGCACGCCGCGCAGCTCATTTGGCTGCAAAACGCACGCATGTAGGACTTCATTTTCCTCATAAGCTTTCCCAAGTTCTCCGGCTTGTTGCATTGTTCCTCGGCATGCTGGGAGAACTTCCCTACTTGTCTCGCCCGTGTTCATTTTCTGCCAACTCATTAACGCAAATCAAGCTTCACGCCCTCGTTGTGCTAATGATGCCACTGTTTAATTGAAACAGATGTAAGCAAGTTTATTAAATGCGCCTTTGAAAAGCGCATCAGCAAAAACAGACGGATGACTGCATGGCATTAATAGGACTCGCTGTTAGAAATGGCAGAAATGGTAACAAAGTAAAACAAGAGCGGATAATCACACTGGTTAATAAAACGCCCCCCACCCACTCGACACCGTCCAAAAATTCCAAATGGCATCAGAGCAACCAGAGCAAGTTTGTAACGGATTTGGTTTTCTTGCAATGAATGACTCATTGCACTCCTTCGTTTTGATCTTAATGCTCAACTCATATGAATCTGGACAGGAAAGAAAATGCCAGCTCGTTCGTCCAAAATGAATTAGCGGTACACATTTTGTCCTTTGATTGAGATGGAATATGTTGAAAAATAATGAAGCTATTTTGGATTCACTTTAAAATAGTGTTTGCAAAAGCGCCATGGATGTATTATTATTATTATTATAACATAGCAATACCCAGATAACAATTGGGTCACTGACAAACAGTAATTGCAGTTTTCCTGGATGCTGAGCAAGTGCTTTGCGCGTCTGCCAATGCCATGGCATCAATGCGCTATTGCTCTTTGATCAGGTTGCAAATAAGAGAAAAGTCCTACATTTCTGAAATATTGACTGTTTGGATTGAGACCAATAATAGCACACTGGTCCCAAATGAGTTGCGCATGTTTTCCTTGAACCAAGTCGGAATCCCTTCTGAAATACTGAAGCTAATGCATGGCAATGAGACGCAAGAAAGACGAAGATATGATGATGATTTTGCTGGTTCATATGCGGTATTACGGTCCTTAGATACCGTTCGAAATCGCACCCAAGTAACCGAGCGACACGAGTTCTTTAAACTTAACGGAGAAAAGCGTCACTATTTCTAGACTGACATCGATAACAGCTCAGTTGTCCCAATTGAGTTGCATATTTGGTCCTTTGATTAAATTGGAATGCGCTGAGAAATAGCAGCGCCGTTACGTGCCTCTGGCGTATTTCGATTTCATCCATCGTGACAAACTTGTATTTCTCACTGCAAACTGTTAAGAGTAAGAAAGAAAGAAAGAAAGAAACAGACTTGGTCAATTAGTAGCTCCGTGTTATGAAATTAATTCGAATTCATTGTGAAATACTGAAGCTATTGGCATGGAAGCACCAGCCAGAAAAGGATTTTCTGGAGCACATTGGCAAGTGTCATACCTGATCTTCAGCATTCGCACGAGTACGTTTTCAAATTAGTCACGCGGCGGAGGTGAACTGAAAAATCCTCATCCAAAGTGATGCATTTCCAACTGGATGTTTCTTGATGGCTTCCAGTTTAGCCGTTTGGGTTGGAAGGCCTTGAAGCGGCCACTTCAATTCCCTGACGTCAGTGTGTATTTTCTCTATCAATGAAGTGGTTAAAAGGAAACGTGGGGAAGGAGCCTCCCGACATGCCAATCGGGATCCGGCCGGCTCTGCGAGCCGCCGAGGTATTTTGTAACGGTAGCCGCCGCTGTATGGCGATAATCGCTGCCTTAAGCAAAACGGGCCTGACTGAGCAACATGTGGCGGCGAGCCCGGGCCTAAATCCCCTCTGACCTCCCACAGCCAGAAGAGGATGAAAGGCCAAGCGCGCGTACCGTGTTCTAGAGGTGCCGGCGCCACCAATAGGAAGAGTCAACCCCGCAGCTACATTTCTAATAGCTTGTGTCTTACATTAAGTCCCATTCGCCTGATTGGCTCCAAGTTTTGACGTGATGATTTAGCATCCTGGACGGGAGACCAGAGCGCGCCGTCTTTTCATTCCTTTATTAAATTTTTCATGTCAGCAGAGAGCATGCTCTAAAGTCGAAAGTCCTTGAGGAATCCGGAGAAATGGAATGAAATATGTTCCGCCGCGTCCTTCCTTTTAAGATGCGATGGCTCCGGCAGAGTCGGGGGAAACGCAGCACAAGCAATCATAAAGATTACCGACAGAAAGACAGTCTAACTATAGCTGTCATTTCTTCGTCTTTCAAATGAAAAAAAGTCTCATACGAGTTTGTCAGGGTAGTTTACGGGCAGCTGTTTCACATTCCTGAGAGCCGTTGCTTGATATAATAGAGCCTCAAACACAAGGCAGCTGCAAGCGCCGCGGCTTCGGGAATCAAACAGTCAACTTTATCGTCTCATCTCGCGCAGCGTGAGACGTTGAGCGGATGACGTCGGGACCGCGGCGACGTCGATGGAAGCCGGTGAACCCACGTGTGTCTTGTTATTCAGGGACAGTGAAAAAAAGAATATGTGAGCAACATTGATAGTGTAGCGGTTGACATAGCTGAGATGTGCGGTCAGTTGGGATGGGCCCCAGCCACACTATGACAGGATATGTACAGCCAAGGCATTGATCGATAGCCCTTGGCAGGAATACTGCAATTGTCACATTGCTCACGTTTGTGTTAGCTTTTGTGCGGAATATTTTCCCACTCGATCACGCGGCAACCGGTCCAGGGTGTCCTGTTTAGGTCAGCAAAGGAAAAGCCCTGAAGCCAGCGGTCGTGCAGCAGTTAACCAAGCGGACTTTGCTTGTCCACGGTGCACCTTTTCTGTCACCCTGAGATGTGACAGCATAAGCCAGATCGTAAATAAATGGATGGCTGTAATCATTGTGAATGTAGTTGTTCGAATATCACTTTCATAACCTAGAGCGGAGAGTCCAGGATTTGCCACAAGGCACCTTGGATCGGCCCCCAAAACACCAGAAGCCGGGATACGCAATGGATGGAATAGAATGCTATTGGTGGTGCAATAGTTCACCGAGCAGAGTTTTGTTTTCCAGAGTCCATTCTGGCATATGTAGATGAAGCCTTGTCTCCATTTGATTGGCACCTTTGCGTGGGAAGCCCGTGCATTTCTCACAATGATATTTTTGAAAATGCATCAACTTGTGAGGTCATTATGCAGAACAAGCCCTCTTGCTCTTCCAATGTGAATTAATGAATTGCTCTTTGTTGAGTTTTTTTTAAAAAATATATATATTTTTTTATGTCTAAATCTTGCTCGCGGTGAAATGCGACAGAACTGTTAATAATTCCTCCTGCGGCAGTGGCGGCATGATGAGTCAGGCGAAATCTTTACACAGAATATAAATAAGACTGTGCCTCTGTAGCTCCTCTCTCATCAACTCCACACTGCAGGACCAGCAATTTGGGAGGCTGAACTGTAAGTGACCCCAACAGTGAGAAGCTGAATATGCACCCCGAGTGAAATTCTGTGTGTGTGTGTGTGTGTATGTGCGCGCACGCGTGCATTCGTGTGGGTGTGTGTATTTTGGATTTTCCTCATCTCACCGCGGAGTGTGTTTTGCCCTGCGCCATCAGGATGGCTTGATCCGCGTTACCCCTACATCACAAGCATAATCACCGTGTCATCCAAACAGACTGCGTGACAGACGGCAGCACATGTATGTAGATGCTCACGGGCCCAAACATTAGGTACACCTGCACACGCTCCCTCGGGGTTTTCCTTCTACAGAGACAACATTTTATTGTTCATTGTGAGCAACGATCAACTTTGCTTAAGCACTCGGTTGACCCCTCATAATGTTAAAATGTTACTTTCAAAACAACACACAATAAGCAATGTCTGGAACCCAAACCACGAACCGCTACAGTTTGAAACCTAACCCCAAAGCTTCTCTGGAGGGATTGCAATCATTTTCAAAGACTGTCGAGTTTCTAGATCAAAATTATGCATTATGAAAATTTTGCTCCAAGGCGGAACTTCGTTAGAGATTTTGGATATAAAATTGTATACCTCTGCACAATATTGTCTACTTATTAACATAAAGAAAACAAAAAACAAAGATATCAGCTTATCAACTTATAAGAAAGTATAACTTTATTGTTACTACTGTTTTTTAGTCTATCACAGCAAGGATTTGAAGTGGATCAATTTCCCTGAAATGAAACAAAATTGAAAACAAAGAATTCGCTACTGCCACCTAGTGTAGTGGATGTGCAATTACATTTTATTCTAGTATGGCAATATATATATATATATATATATATATATATATATATTAACCAGGGTCACATGCACCCCTCTTGGCATCACTCACAATCATACAGCCCAACTCAGTGTTGATTGCGCATAGGATTTACCATCACAACTACTGAGCAAGTTTAACCTTTGCAATTGTTGGCCTACTTTTAACACACCCTTATGTACAATACAGGATAATCACTGAGGATAATCCTTTACAGACATCTGACAACCATATCTTTGCTGATGTAAGTGCTCCAATTCAACCCAACTGTCAGTTTGTTTGGACCCCTCGTTTAAGCCACAGTCTCCTACATTGGCATACAAAAAATAGTCCCCCACTAGTTATTTCCACCCCGCTATTGGAGCTTGTCACCTTTAAGTCGGGTCAAAGCATTCAGATGAGGCTCTGTGATCCTTCGGGGAGAGGTGCAGCCTCAGGGGAAACGCATGAGGATCATGAATAAGTGTATAGTTTAAACTGAAAAGAGGCCCATCTTTTATTCTCTAGCACTGCATTAGTAGCATTTAAATGGAACACGCTCATGGGGTGTTCTTTTTAATCAAGTCAGTTTATCACGCCGGTGTTTGTGTGTGTGTGTGTCCAATGAAAACTAATTGGCATACCCACAATCGTATATTTGCTATTGTCTTCCATTAATAGTCAGTGATTATACAAGACACCAGGCAAATGTGTCTTTATTTAAATGGGAAATGGCAAATTGAATGCTAATTATATCAGTGATTATCAGAGATGATGTTGCAAAACCTTGAAAGCAACAATATGTCATGTATCTCTTGCTTGCACACCAACTTGTAGCAAGAAAAATAGCACCCCTGGTATTACCTACCAAGCCCACATCGCCTGCTTTCGTGATTTAGAAAATCTGTGGGCCATCCAGGACACCCTTTATGCTGTGTTAGCTTTAGCGTTGGTGCTCTAGTCACTGTTTTAGAGTTCCGTGCGGTGCTTATACAAACCTTACAGCACACTAAGATGGATGGTTAGTTGGGTGGGTTGGTATGGGGGAACATTAATGAGTTGATTGGTAGGTTTGGTAGGTAGGTATGTTAAATACACCAAGTAGGTAGGCAGGAAGCTCGGTTGTTTGGTTGGAAGGTAACAAGGGCATATTTTTGTTTGTTTGTTTGTTTTGTTAGTTGGTTGGATGGTTGCTAGTTAGGTTAGTAGGTTGGCAGCTAGCTAGAATGTTGGTAGGTTTGCAAATAGGTAATAGGGTTGCTTTGTTGCTTGGTATTGGTTGCTAGGTCAGTAGGTTCGACGGTAAGAAACTAGGAAGGTAGGTTGGCGAGGAAGAAAGAATGGCGACATAGATTCGTCTCAAGTGGATAATGGCCACTATTCGACAACATTTATTCACCGAATGCTGTTTGCGAGCAGATAATACTTGACCTCCGCACGCCCTTCAGCGGCCAGCGCACAAAGTGCTTAACAGAGCCACAAAGCCACCAGGTGTGGTGTCAAAATAGATGAGTACAATGTGATCACATGAAAATGCCTGTCAGAGCTTCTCAGGCAGAAATGTGCGATAAAAACAGTGCAAAGAACAACTTTTTTCTTTCTTTTTCATGCCATACCGTCAAGCCAACAGGCTTAATTGTAACAGCAGCAAGAGCTGTTGGTGGGGGAGTTTCTCCACTGCCTTGTCTTAGGTTAAGCCAACAGAGAGAGAAGTGGAGGCTCAGACAATGTTGCTCGGCTAACCAGGAGAGCATCGCCGCTTGCAGTGGCACACAAACAAAAACACTTTTTGGTTGGAATTGTCAGTAGAAGAATGAAAATCTCTCGCCTCGGTTCGTAAGAATGGACCGGCGGTGCTGCGATGCTGAGGTTATAGTCTCTTCTGTCCTTTCTCGTGTAGGCAATGAGAGGCCCAGCCGTGAAATGTCGTTGGTTCCAGGAGGGTGGGTGAACCGAACGGCACACGGAGAAAGAAAAGCAAGAAAATACCTAAATAAATGCAAGTTGACAAGCAAAATGGGGGGACGGTTAGGCTTGGCATTATTAGCATGACAAAGAGGAAAGAGCACAGTGGTTTGCACCCTGCGTGGAGGCTGAAGAGGTTTTAAGGACAGAGCAGCAGGAGAAGAGGAAGTGGCACACTTAGATCTGTGTGCGCGCGTGGGTGAATGTGTGTGCACGCATCCCATATGAAATGAATGTACATTTCCCAGCCATATAATTATTTGCAGTCTCACAATCAACGTAATAATCGTGGAGTCATGTCCTAATAGCACATTTAAATCCTGATCATCATGATCCTATTCTTGTGTGTATCCAGCAGGTGGCAGAAGAGGGCTTTGCCTCCAGCTTGCACACCTGCTGCCAATTTGTTCATCAAGTCAAGCCATGTGTTTCAGGACTTCCCTTGCGCCAAGTCTCCTGTCGGATTATTGCCCTTGTTGCTGCTCTTGCTCAAGTGTTGTTTTCTTGACCTCTCCATCTCGCCATTGTTGTTTTCGCTCTTTCGTCTCATGCCTCGAAAGTATTTATGTTATTTTGTCTTTGATCTTGCTGATGTTTTGTTTTGTGAAATTGGACTCTAGTCATTTCGTCTACCACTCGGATTTTCTATTTCCTTGCCTTTGCAAACGCTTTTTGTTATGCACCAGAAATTTCTGTTTAGACTTTGTTGGTGCGCTTTTTGTTATTCGGTACAAACATTTTTTGGTACGGATTTTGTTTGTATCTACGTTTGTGGTATCCGATCGCCATTCAGTTCGTTCCCGAACTGTGTCACTGATAATCCTATACGGCAGTCGGACCATGCTCATGTGCAGTCTGTTTGTCATATTTTTGATCGGTGAGGTCTACAAACACACTGAACTAAACCATTGCCCCAGCACAAAAATGATGATGCGCCCATTTTTACATTGAGCGCAGACTACTTTCGGTTACCAATGTCTCAGTGTGATGCAGATACAATAGGAGATCTAAATCAGAATCAGAATCAGAATCATCTTTATTGGCCAAGTATGTAGAAGACACAAGGAATTTGTCTCCGGTATAACACGCTGCATTAGTATCATCGTAAACAACAAATCATTGAACCATTTTAGAGTAACCAGTAGCAGTATTTGTAGTACAAGAAGAGTGACTACGTCAGTGACTGTTTAAGGAGTTAATGGCTAGAGGGAAGAAGCTGTTTAAGTGTCTACTGGATTTGGTGCGCATGGATCTGTAGCGTCTGCCTGAGGGGAGTAGCTGGAAAAGGTGGTGGGCAGGGTGCGGGGGATCCAGGAGGATTTTCCGTGCCCTTGTCTTGATTCTTGCAGTGTGCAAGTCCTCAAGAGTGGGTAGGGCGGTGCCAACGATTTTTTCCGCCGTCCTAACTGTCCGTTGAAGTCGGATTTTGTCCTTTTTTGTGGCGGCCCCAAACCAAACCGTGATGGAAGAACACAGGATTGATTCGATGACTGCCGTGTAGAACTGTCGTAGCACCTCCTGTGGCAGGCCACGCTTCCTCAGCAGCCTCAGGAAGTACATCCTCTGCCGGGCCCTTTTCAGGATGGAGATGGTGTTGACTTCCCACTTCATGTCCCGGGAGACTGTGATTCCCAGGAACTTGAAGGTCTCGACGGTTGACACGGGGCAGTTGGATAGTGTGAGGGGCAACTGTGGAGAAGAATGTTTCCTGAAGTCCACGATCATCTCTACAGTCTTGAGCGTGTTCAGCCCGAGGTTGTGTCGGCTGCACCAGAGCTCCAGCTGCTCCACTTGTTGGCGGTACGCAGACTCGTCGCCGTCTTTGATGAGACCGATGACCGTGGTGTCGTCTGCGAACTTTATGAGTTTGACAGCTGGAGCTGTTGAGGTGCAATCGTTTGTGTAGAGAGAGAAGAGCAGTGGAGAGAGGACACATCCCTGTGGGGCTCCAGTGCTGGTGGTGCGTATTGATGAAATAAAATATAGATTAAGACTCAATGGGACACACTTAGTTCCAAAGTGAACATTATTAGGTGTGTAAAAATGTTTTGCATTGGATCTCCTTCCGTTGTGTGCCGAATATTGTGGCCTTTGAGTGTATAGACATTCAGATGACTTGCTTGGTGTAGCACGTTGTCTGCTTTGATATATTCCTGCATGAGCTAGTGGGACATAACAAGTGACGCTTGTGGCGTCCTTTTCATGCACTTCTAACGACAATCCGGTGTGTTTGTTATGGGCTCATGTGGGCTCTGAAGTGGTCTTACATATTGAATAAGTTGCAACCGAGACAACTATCAAAGAGTGATAACTCCTCCGGGGACTTGAGAGGGGGAGGTGTACGCCTTCAGGCATGCAAGCGGGGCTGATTAGTCTCTCTGTAGGGTGAGAAGTGACATCATGCCTGGCTGCAGGTTGTTGCAGGTTGTGGCTGTGTGTGTGTGTGTGTGTGTGTGTGTGTGTGTGTGTGTGTGTGTGTGTGTGTGTGTGTGTGTGTGTGTGTGTGTGTGTGTGTGTGTGTGTCGAGTATGTATCACACATGAAGTAGCATTAGTATGAGGTTGGTGTGGGAGAGTTTACATCAGCCAAGCACATCAAACGGCAGAGGATGGGGTTAATCTCTCCCCACGGTGAAGCTTGGGGCTTTGGGCAGAGGTACAACTCTTCCACTCTTGCTGCCTGCCAGTTCTAATGGTTCAGGATTTGTATATGCCCTGCCGTCCTCCCATTCACTCATGAAAGAGCCACTCCATGGTCATTGCATTAGGTACTACTGTACAATCAAATCAGCCCGATGCAAAATTCTGCCATACAATTACAGTGGGTAGAAGCGCCATTCACTTTCCAAGTTATTGTTACGGTATGTCGGCTGTCTATTTGTGTTGCTCCACAGTCTGCGTTCATATGTTGTTTCAAGGATTTGAACAGAAATGTTCTCTGTTAAACAATCGATGATATTTTGCATGGTTTGTTAGCATTAAGCCAAACAAATATAAAAATAAAGTTGTGCTGCTTTTTAAGTGCACAAAATGTAATTCTCTTTGTTTTATGTTCATCTTGACAGGAAACTTCAACTGAGAGTGGAAGTCACACAGATATGAGTAACAATATTGGAATTGACCTGCACTTTAATCATAGCCTTTGGTTAGATTTTGTGACATGATAAAAACCAGAGAAAAAAAACACTCATGGAGTTCAGCAAACTATAGTCTCGATATGATCATGTGTGTGAGCTTCAGGTTTTGGTTGACTTTTGGGATGTATTTTCCCAAGATATTCTAGTTGAATTTTTTGAATATTTTTGAAAGAATCAATGCAGGCAAAATGTTCGCAATAGCTCCCAGTACAGTGCGGTCCATTTCTAGTTACTTACGTGTAAGATTACCTCTCAACTGACTGTCGGAGATATAATAAGACCAAATGTTTAATGCATTAAGTTCCATGACTGCAAAATGTATGAAATGCAAGGAGGACATTTCAATAAAGAGAAAAAAAAAGGATGCTTGCCTTATGATATGGTTCTTTATCTCCTGTAGACATTTGCAATGAAAACAAACACTGTACATTTGTGCGTTCCTATTACAGATGCGTTTTACAAGAGATACATGTTTTCTCATAATGTCACTGGAGGCTAATCTAATTTGCCTAATCTCACTGTGGTTTGTCAAACCATGAGTGTGTGTGGTACTGATGCTCAGGGGGTGCACGCACAGAGTTTTTGGACTCCAGCATACTACTAAACATTGCAACTATCAAGCGCTTTAATCAGCGCTAGATTATTTCGCCAGGCTAATGCCAAGGCAGGAAGCTTTATCCCTTTGTATCAAGCACGCGTGCACGCGTGCACGCACGCACGCACACATACGCACACGCACACGCACACACATAACCACTGGTATGCATCAGCACTCCCAACTGATTAAACATTCAGACACAGCCTGTTCTTGAAATAATATTTTGCACAAAATGTGACATCCTATCACAAGTGGACCAGTGGCAAATGTGGTTGCCAATGTGTGTACAGTACACCCTACGTGGCTGTTTTCAGAATGAATCAATGACATTTACACAGCACACACACCTACCCCCATTTTTAGGTGCCGGTGATTAACTCAAAATTAAGTTGAATTGTTCGAATAGGCTTTTCCTGACGTTTTTGTTGTCATCAGTGAAAGAACACCATGGCAACACTGAAGAATACTGGTGGGTGGCTGCTTCTTCAGCTGGAACTGGAGCGTTCGTCTGCCACGTTTGTGAATAAATAAAGTAATGTTTTGGATCCCAAAAATGCAAACGCAGACAAAATCCGAATAACAAAAAATGTTTCGCAAAAACGCAAAACCGACAAAGTCCAAACAGAAAACTCCGGTCAAAAAGATGAAGGGAAGAACGAGGAATCAACTAAAGGCGTTTGCAAAAGACAAGGTAATTGTAATACCAATAATACAGACGAAATGACAAGAGTTCACTTTACACGAAAAACAAGAGCGAGATCAAAATGACTAAATTAAAACAATACTCACAAAATGAGCAATGAAGAGAGCAAAAATGTTTACAAACGAAAGGTCTAGAACAGGGGTCCCCAACCTTTTTTGCCCCACGGACCGGTTTAAGTCAGACAATATTTTCAGGGACCGGCATTTAAGGTGTGGCGGATTAATACAACAAAATAATATGGTATGAGCTGCATGAAAACTGTGGTGTTTTCGAAATATAATAATAAACACAAGGACCGTCTAATCTGGTCGCAACACTCTTATCGCTATGGTAATGTTTAATGCCTTCAATATACGATACAACGCAAATTCAAAGTGCATGAAAATGATGACTCACCACAGCCCCGAGCTTGATTTTCTGCAATCAGACGGTCCCATCTCGGGGTAATAGGAGACAATGACACCTCAAATGTGTGGTTTGTGTCCAGTCTACTTCGTAATTTTGTTTTAGTCGCCGTTGCTGCAGAAACTCCCCACCTCACCCAGGTAGCAACAGTGCTATTGTGGCGATCTCAGATTATTCAGCCGTAACTTTGATCCAGTTGTCTCGAACGTACTTTTAAGGCCGCCGTCATTTGCGATCTCCGAGCAGCTTTTTTACTCATTTTGCGGGCTTCAGCGTTTTGTTTTTGAGCGTCATCGGTCACGTGACCGAGAAGCGTGGTTTGACGTGAGTCAAGCGTGACACAGACGGATGTAACGGAGAATCCGGTAATTTTTCAAAATAAAACATCTTTCGTATTCCGAAATAAATAAAACGGAAATAAGGCAAGTTCTTTCTGTGCGGCCCGGTACCAAATGCCCTGCGGACCGGCGGTTGTGGACCCCTGGTCTAGAAAATATTCCAACAGAGTGTGACAACGGGAGGAATTCTTAATTACAAGGCAAGATGACAATAGGGAACAAGTGCGCCAGCTGGAGGGAAACGCCCTTCCTTCCAGCTGGAACTGAAACAAAAACAAACATGGACAGACATGACATGGCCAAGGAAATTAAAAACAGTTTTAAATACTCGAGCAGTACATGATAGCACAAAATCGCTAGAAAGTCCCACACCCCTAGAAAAAGGTAGATGCTATTAAAAATATTTTTAAAATGTTAATAGTATAATATAATTGTATCTTAATAATAATTCATTCAATGAATTGATTAATAAATGACATACGACATATTAATAAATGACACCTCAGAATTGCTCTGCCTGCGCCTCAATCAAATCCATCAAAATAGTATTACACGACCTGCGCCACGACTTAGACTTGCTTTTATGCAGTCTAAAATGTGGTCTACTTTTGGTCATCAAAATCCAAGATGTGACGGGGCGAAACGCCTATTGAGATGTAACGCGGTCTACCGAATTCCCAAACACTAAAATAGACAAAGAATTAAGATATGGGGAGTTTTATGCCGAGCTCACACGCGCCTGCCTTCGAAAATAGAGCCCAAGGTGTGGACCTGTGCACATATTATCTCAGTTGTTTGTTCATATGTCACAAAAACATGGCATCTGGAAGTGTTGCACAAACTTTTTATGTACACTTAAGAGAGCGAGAGGGCTGTTACAGGAATTATGGCGGTGTGACAAAGACGGGCAGTGACACCATGTAGCGCTTGTGCACAACACTGCAGTTGTTCCGACGCCGAGAGACACTAATATCAGTCAACTGCTAAGTTGAGTCATACTTGATCGAAGCGCCACGCATCGACATACTGACAGTCGCATGTTTAAGATGCCTCTTGTTTTGTTTTTTTTCTATTATGTGTGCATGCACAATGCTGTGAGGCACTGACAAATAGCGTGTGTCACTACCAGCATGACGAGTAACTGCAGCACTGGGATGTATACAGTAGCAACACGGTCATTGAGGGAGTCCAGGGTGCCAAAATGTATTTCACTCACAAATATTGTGTTTTCTTTTGGTGAAAAGTGACAAACATTTTGCTACGCAGCTTGAAATATATCAAATGTGGCTTGTGGCGCTTGTTTGCCATGTTTTTGCTGCCCTTCTTTAGCTACACTAGAGTTTCTGAATATTATATCCGGCTATACACTATTTCTCATTGTGCAATCAATCTGAATATTATTTGGTATTCCAAATGCAACTGGGTATACAATTTTGTATTAATTTCTTCATGGTTCTTTGTTCATTTATTGTACATGTGATTGTGTATTAATGGTATTTTTCAATTATTCATGTATTTATCCATCCATCCATTTTCCAATCCGCTTGATCCTCACAAGGGCCGCGGGGGGTACTGGGGCCTCTATGCCAGCCGTCTTCTGGCAGTAGGCGGGGGACACCCTGAACCGGTTGCCAGCCAATCGCAGGGCACACATAGACGAACAACCATCCGCGCTCACACTCACACCGAGGGACAATTTGGAGTGTTCAATCGGCCTGCCATGCATGTTTTTGGAATGTGGGAGGAAACCGGCGCACCCGGAGAAAACCCACAGAGGCCCGGGGAGAACATGCAAACTCCACACAAGGAGGCCGGAACTGTACTTGAACCAAGTACCTATGCACTGTGAGGTCAATCACTGGACCACGAGAAGCCCGGGTTGATTATTATTTTGCTTCAAACATATTTGGATGTAAGTGGACAAGGATAGGTAGAGAGAAAGAGATGCATTGAATTATTTGTGTTCAGTGGTCATTTTATTCACCTGTAACTCTTTATGTGGTGGAGGCCTTTTATTCATGTGTTCATTTCATTCTCACCCCGCACGCAGCTTGTATCAGCTTGAAAATATAGAAAGTCAAATCATGTCCCCGCTGCATTAAATTTCATCCCTATTCATCTAGGCTATAAGGCCAAATAATATGTGTCTGACTCAGTGAAACACACTTTACTCCCTTCTGTGGTGCTTGAGGACTCTAACAGAGAAGGAAAAGTCAAGGCTTTTTGAATAAAATCACATCAAGAACACAAAACTAATAAGAAACAAGTAAGCCCCCAATGTATGTCATCCAGCAAAAGCTTCACTATTGCTTGAAGATCAGCAGACAGGAGTGTAGTTAAGGAAGGATGGGGGTGATATCTTGCCCCTCAATCCGAATTTTGGGAGCTCTCACTTTTATAACCTTGTATATGGAGTCACAAGAAGGGAGTGCTTGAAAGTTTTTTTTCCCTGCATATTGACTAGTATAAGCTGTTTCTTGTTCTCCAACGTATTTTTCTTAGTTCGCCACCACTGGGAGATCCTGCTCTGTCATATTTTTGCCTTATTATGGTCAATTCCCCATCATCAGTCTACTTCCCCATCTGGGTAACATCTTGATATCAATCCTCTGAAAACACTTATAAAACACACAATCATGATTATCCTTTGCAAAGCTGAGTGTGTGTGTGTGTGTGTGTGTGTGCGTGTGTTAAACCAACATATCAATAGCTCTCTCTTTCTCACATGTAATGACAGGATTAATAATAATAAGAAGAAGAGTTTAAAATAATAATAATAATCGTAATAATATAATTTTTTTGTGGAAGTGGGTGAGGAGACAGCAGAATTTTGGATGTATCGAAGTTTGTTGAGGGTTTTGGTGGGTAAGCCGTAAAGTATGCTATTGCAGTAGTCGAATTGTGAGGTGATAAAGACGTGAATCGGTGTTTCAACAGCTGAGGGAGAGAGAGAGGGGTGACGTTTTCAAGGTGCAAGAAAGCAGTTTTGCTGATGTGGTTGATGTAGATTTCAAATGAGAGTGACTGATCAAAGATGACGCCAACGTGACAGATATGAGTAGAAGCGGGAATGGTAGAGCCGTCAATAGAAAGTCAGAAATCAGGGCAGGATGTGTGAAGTGATTTTGGGCCAACGATGAGGATTTCTGATTTGTTGCTGTTGAGTTTGAGGAAGTTGGTCTGCATCCCGTTTTTTATGTCTATAAGGCAGTTGATTATGATAGAATGAGTGGCAGCAGTGATGGGTTTGGTGTAGACGTAGAGCCGGGTGACATCGGGGTAGCAGTGGAAATTGAGACCATGGTGGCATATGATGTGACCAAGGGGAAGCATGTAAAGGATAAAGGGGAGGGGGCTAAGCATTGAGCTTTGGGGGACACCTTGGGGGACAGGGGCTGTGTTGGACTGAGATTTATTAATGCTGATGAACTAGTGGCGGTCGGTGAGGTATGATTTTAACCAGGCGAGAGCAGTGCCAGTGATGTAAGGGAGGACTCAAGATAGGTGAGGAGGATGGAGGGATTTATGGTGTCAAAAGCAGCGTTGAGGTCACGTCATATGAGAGGAGAAGAGGAGGTCATTAGTGACTTTAAGAAGGGCCGTTTCTTTGCTGTGATGTGGTCTGAAGCTGGATTGAAATGGTTCGAAGAGGTTATTGGAGTCGGTGTGAGTTTTGAGTTGTGAGGCAACAATTCATTCAAGTATTTTTGACAGAAGGAAAGATTTGAAATGGAACGACAGTTTTGTGGGATGTCACGGTCAAGGCCGAGTTTTTTGAGGGCAGGTGTAACAAAGTCGAGTTTGGGGGCAGGGAGACAAAGCCAGTGGACAGGGAGGAGTTAATTATAGAAAGAATGAATGGGGTGGGAGCAGGCTTTGACTCGTGTAGAGGGGACAGGGTCTAGGGTGCAGTTGGTGGTCTTTATGCCGCAAAGCAATGTAACGAGTTCAGAGTTGTCGGGGACCATGGCTTCAGGAAACCATTGTGTGACTGCATTCAAGAAAGGGATATTCCTAACTTAGGAAACCCTGACAATTAATGTAGTCGAGGGGAACAGGGGACGCAGAGGAGTCTGAAGTGGCTCGGGCCTGGTCAAGGATGGAGATAGAGTGGGTGACGCAGAGGAATTCCGATGAGGGATGCACAGAGAGAGGAGCGGGGATTTGGCGTGGTGCCGGTATGAAGACTGGCGTGGTGCGGCGAGTCATCGGGCGAGGAGAGGGTTCAGGGATGACCAGAGGAGGGAGCAGAGGCGGCTCGGGGTCGGACTTATGTGGGAGAGACGAAAAGCAGGAACTGCGAGTCTGTGGATAGAAGAGGGAAATCGTGCATGTCCAGAATACTGTATTTATCTTTCAGATGGATGTTGCCAGGGTGTCGTGGAGCGTGCGCCATCGCGTTGTGGAGTTAACGCCGAGGTGAAATTTGGCTTTTTTTTTTGGGGGGGGGAAATTAACTACTCTGCGTTGGTGTTTAGCGGTTGAACGCATCTGGTCTTGTAATGGCTCACTGTAAAGAGGCAATTCACCTTTCTTGTATGCTGCCGTCACCGGGCTACAACCCTGGAGCAGCAAAATGGCTGTAAAAGGCGTTAATGGGACTTAATAGCCTCGGCAACATTCACGTTTTATGAAATTAAATGTCATTTCCCAAGTTTATTCAGTGTTTTATGAAAGACACCAAGGCGTCACATGTGGTCCAAGAGGAAGAGTGATAACGGCAAAATCATTCGGAATGGAGTGCACCACGACACATTGGTAGGGATAAACCACTTACTACTTCAAACACATAAAATATACTGTGAGATACATCCTTCGCGGGCAAACTCTTATGGAATGAATAATTTGCCTCTGAATAAATGAGCAAGCTTGGATATACATATATAAATGATTAAATGTTACCGTAACAAACCGTGCAATCACATTTCTTCACACTTATGTTATGTTCTGTGTATCTTATATATGTAATGATAAGTGCATCCCTTTGTAATATTCAAACACATGAAACATATTTCTGAGAATATGATCATGGGCAAAACTCTTAAAGATATTATGTACAAGAAAAGATTGTCCAAAATGATGATCGATTCACCGTAAAAAAAGAGTCAGGAAGCAAGCTCATATTTGGATATTTAGTTTGTGTGAAACTATGTTTTAATTTGTTGAAGTTTGTCTGTCACCTTTGAATATTTGATTGAAATGCTTAAATACAGTATGGCATACTCTAGCGTCTAATTCTAAAATCGTCATTCTAATCTGAACGTCAACTTTGATTCTTTCTATTTTCCTCCAGTGATTAAACCTAAAATGACTATCCTAATGTACCGGTTGGTTCTCTCTAGAGGTGAAACAGATATCATCAATCCATCCATCCATTTTCTGATGGGCTTATCCTGAACCGGTTGCCAGCCAATCGCAGGGCGCACATAGACGAACAACCATCCGTGCTCACGCTCACAGTTAGGGACAATTTCGAGTGTTGCATGAACCTGCCATGCATGTTTTTGGAATGTGGGAGGAAACCGGAGTACCCGGAGAAAACCCAGGCAGGCACGGGGAGAACATCAGCCGGAATGGAACCCTGCACCTCTGCACTGTGAGCCCGACGTGCTAACCAGTCAACCGCCATTTCTGCATTCATTACTCCAAGAGACATAGCGCACCCATTCCATCATATGTGCTCATTCCCACCCCACAGCTCCTTCCTCTTGCGTCATGTCACCTCTCCACATGTCCGTTTTTATAGCTCCATGTTGACATGCGCTCATTCAAGTTATGTTGATCCCAACCTCGCGTCGAGGTTTTGGCGGGCCAGAGCGGATTTTCAGAGGTCAAATTGACCGGGATGGTGTTTGAGTCAGAAGATAACAGAAGATGAGCAAACACTTCAAGTTCAAGCTGCTTTCCTTGTTTGCTTTGATGAAGGAAATCTGAAAATATTCTCATTTGAGAAGCATCGGGACTATTTTGAAAAACATTTCGCGCGCAATAATCTTGCTTCCGAGAAGTACGCTTCATTTAACTTTTAAATATGTACCTCGCTACGCACACTTTATTGTCTGTATATTTTACCCGCGTGTGACGCTGTTAGTTTACTCCTTCATAATCGGTTCGCCCGAAACCCGGCGCCACGCACGCACGCCGCACCAAACACAATTCTCAAGTGATGGCTACGCTCTTGTCCGCAGACCTTTGAATTTGTGGCAGGGAGGCAAAGCGTTTAAAAAATTCAGCAGAGGGATAAAAACATCCTTTAAATTTGCTCGTCAGTTTGCTTTAAATCCGTCCGTGAGCCAAAGTAGAGCAGCAGATCAGTCGTGGCCCTGCGAGACGGGAGGAGAAAGAGTTCGAAATCTTCTCACTGGCACCTCAGAAGTTGCCATGTTCATGTGTTGTCGTTCACGCTCTTGCCCGTCTTGACCCCTGACTGGAAACACATCTACACCTCCTGAATAAAAGCCCCGAATGAATCAAAAAGACCTGCGTGATGTCAGCTCCAATTATCATAATTGCAACTTTCATGCCGAAACTTACTTATTTCTAATTGACTGCGTCTCCTTGATGCAGTCTCACCACGAGTGATTATTATCTTTGATTGAATTCCTTGACAGGAACACAAGTCTATGTCAATCGATGAAACGCACATTGGGGCCTGATGTAATACATTGACAAGTCAACAACTCAGGAGAATTCATTCGGAAAGTGGAATTGCCTTTTTTTTTTTGTTGCACAAAATGAGCATGAATGCAAGCAAAAAAAATTTTTTTTTAAAGCCCTACCATGTCATTAAAGGGAAAACAGAAAAAGCCATTTACCGTACTTGAACTGACACCTGACGACATCTTTCTAAATGATGACCCTAAACAGGCTGCGCAGTCATCGCCTCCTGATCAGTGTCAATAATAAACAGCCGGCCATACCCCAGAAAAAAAACAAAACAGTTGTTGTCCCTGTCCCTAACTATCCATCCATCCATTTTCCGAACCGCTTGATCCTCACACGGGTCGCGGGGGGTGCCGGAGCCTAGCCCGGCCGTCTTCGGGCAGTAGGCGGGGACACCCTGAATCGGTCGCCAGCCGATCGCAGACTAGCTAAACAGAGCAGCAAAAAAGCCAAACGTGATATTGGCTCAAGGAACTAATCAAGATTTGGCTCGCGCGACACGTCTTTCTTGTCAGAGTCCAGCTGACCGTGTCAATTCAGCCTTTGTCTTATTTTAATCATCACTCGTTGGAGTGTGGCGGAGACCCACCTTTTGATTACCTGCGTTTCATCACAACTCTGCTCGCTCATCTCATCATGTGAGCACAAGAAAGAAAGCGCGAGAGAATGATGGCTGGCCTACCAGTAAATCCGCGATCGCTGTTGAATAATGCGGCCCATTCACAAAAGACATGAGGCTTGCGCTGCTTTTTCTATTCATTCCGTTCCCTTTTTGTGACTGCTGTAGTGAATTGTGGCCTCGTTGTTTCTGCGCGCAAAGAAACAACCTTCAAGGATTTCATTAAGAGAGCTTTACATTCGCCGTGACATGTTCAGTATTCAAGTGCTTTAAAGGTCCCGTCATGCGTATGCTGAAATTCTGCAAAGACGTTGCAGGTATTCGAGGACGGTCACGCATATATTAGTGGCCCTATAATCCTCGTACATGTTTATGAAAGAAACGGCTCTTTTCACCATAGGAGCTGCTGTTAGATTTATTTTTTTTTTCTCCAGACTTAACTGAAGGTCCAGAGGAGCACAAATAAGGCATGAAGCGGTGCGCGGTGTGGAGAAGCTTTTTTCCATGTGCTGCACACAAAGGGATCCAAGGCAGGCCGAGAAGGCTTTGAAGGGTTTTAGTCCAACCCAAATGCGCCCCCGGTTCGCTTTTCATTCTCCCGATGGGCTCCAAACAAACACATGAAAGCAAAATTAGCCAGAGGAGCACCAGATGGCACCGCGTTCTTTCTTGACTTGCTGTACGTCTTTGAAACCGAACACAGAGTCGTGAGCCAATTGCCAAATGTACTGTCCATCCAAACGCGGCGCCTTCCGGTTTACAAACCTCGAAACAAAGTTTCTCCGAGAGGAACTCGCGTTCCGGCCAGTTTTCAGTAACGCTCATATAATGTGTCATATTTTTGTGTTATTATTCAAACTGTTCATTCGAAATGATTTAAAAGGATGCCATTGAAAAGTCTTTTGGGTTATTTTAATTCTGACTATTGTTTTTTAAGTTGAAAGTTTTTGGTTTTACTATCTATCCATTAACCGAGCGGCTTCTCCTCACGAGGGTCGCAGGCACGCTGGAAACTTTCCCAGCCATCTTTGGGCAGAAGACGGAGAACACCCTGAACCGCTTGTCATCTTATTACATTGACTTGTTTGTTTGTTAAAAAAAATCTTTCAAGGCTCAATCCAAACAGTGGCGATCACTCATTTGTGCCGAGGGTATATTTTGCCCCCCAAATGCCGCGTTGTTTTTCTTATCAATGATTCATTATTTTATTAGATTTTCATGCATCTCAATAATTTGACTTTTTCTTTTTGTCCTGAAGAAATATGTTTTTTCCTCCTATTTATTAATTAAAAGACAACCATTTCCAAGTACCCCCCGAGAAATATTTTGGATATTTATTGTACATTATTTCTTATTTTGTTGTTTGTCAATATTTGTTTTTAGATGGTATATTTTTCATTGAAAAAGAGCAAACACACATTCGTTCGAAAAGTATTTTTGGTCCTCACAATATTATTTCAAGCATTATAGGTTATGACATTGGTTACTAAAGAAAATGATGTGGGTTTTTTTCCAGCAAACCCCACCAAAACATTTCTTTTAAAATATTTTCTCCAAAATATGTATTACTTTATATGTATATAAATGTATGGATGTAAATATGTATTCTGCAACTTATTTTTGTAACATTCTTTTTTTTTTTAAATTGAAAATGAATCTAAAAGTCGAGTAAAAAAGTCTCAAACTACTATTTCTGTCGGGCTTGCCGTTCCGACATATTATTACCTAACTAACATCAAAATAATAACAGCGGTCACAGGTGGACACAGACGTCCACTTCTAATACGATGTCATGCAAATTGTAAATGCATTTTAGGAACACAAATGATAACTTTATTCCCACTTGATAACCTTTTGAGCAGCACTTTGAAACGAAGCGATTGAATGGAAATGCGTCTGAAATATAGATGTGTTATGTGACATCTTATTTTTCATCAATATATATCAAAGTCTGCATGTACTAAAAATGACAGCGCGTGAAGTGTGCGCATGGGTGTCGGGATGTAGTGCACGAGTGCAGCCTAACGCTGAGCAGATGTTGGCCATGCATTCAAAAGCCACACGTGCAACACGTGCCCCTTTGCAATGAGTAATTTCAACGCTGGAATCCACACATCAGACTCAAGGAGTTGTCCCGTTGCCAACGTCGCGCACGAAGCCCGTGCGACGGCCAAGGTGGCAAGTGAGGTGATGAAGCGATGCTGATACTACTGCACTGTACATACTGTACACTGTACACACAGACAAGAATGTCACCTCCCACTTCATCTTCGAGGGAAAAACACACCAAAAATAAAAATGAAAAATCACGACTCTCACTGCGTTTACCTTGGAAACATTTGCCTCCTTCAATCAAATTTGAAGGAAAAGGCATGGGAGAGGGGGTGGGGTGGGGGGGGGGGACTAGAGCAGAGTGAAAATATGAAAACAGAGCCGCAGAAAGCGTGCCAGTACAGTGGATGTATTTCATCGCACAGTCAATGTTCCTGGTGTTGGAAAATTAGGACTCGGACCACAAAATTTTGTGCAAAAATGCAAATGTGTGTATGTGTGTGTGTGTGTGTGTGTGTGTATATTACACTTCAGGCCAAAATATTATGTTCACCCAATTATGCATGTGGCCAAAATAGTAGTTACAGTACAAACAAAATTTTGGGAACAACTACGCCCCAAATAATGGCCGGACATATAGCCAAATGATTAGGAACACCGCAAGTATTACGTACACCCCAAAGTATTTGAAGCACCAAAATATTACATACACACAAAATATTAGGTAAGAATTAAGCCCAATCGTTAATTGTAGCAGAGGCCCCGAATATTAGGCACATGTGGCCAAATTAAAAGGAATGCTTTTGAGCAAGGTACACGTGATGGCAAATCTTTAGATACAGACACTCACAAAAGTTTGGGAAAAAAGAACCACAGATACAAGAGAACAATTTGCGAAAATACAATCAATCGGTTACGCATGTTCGATGTCACAGTGAAAAAGAACGTAACCGTTTGTAGTTTGTTTGTTTATTCGCTACCCGCTTTCTGAGTCAAGTATGATAAGAGTATGGAATAGTAAGATGCTTGAGAGGGAAGAGGGGGAGATGCACTTGAAACCGTCACGATTGATTAAGCGTTTTGATTTGTTTTGAAGAATGTGAATGAAGACTAAAACCATCCATCCATCCATTTTCCGATCCGCTTATCCTCACCAGGGTCGCAGGGGGTGCTGGAGCCTATCCCGGCTGTGTTCGGGGAGTAGGCGGGGGACACCTTGAACCGGTTGCAAGCCAATTGCAGGGGCACAGAGACAAACAACCATCCACGCTCACAATCACACCTCGGGACAATTTCGAGCGTTCAATCAGTCTGCCGTGCATGTTTTTGGAATGCGGGAGGAAAGCGGAGTACCCGGAGAAAACCCACGCAGGCCCGGGGAGAACATGCAAACTCCACACAGGGAGGGCGGAGCCGGAATCGAACCCGGTACCTCTGCACTGTGACGTCGACACGCTAACCACTGGACCGCCGGGCCGCCAGACTAAAACCATGAGGTGATATGTGATGAAATCTGGAGGCCATTTCCAGTTTTCACCTCGTGGCGAGTCCACCGCTGCCCGCCAAGAAAACAATGACGTGCAAATTTGAGCTCCGGCACACACATTGGTGCTTGATGAAAAGAAGAACTGTTCCTCTCCTTCTCCGGATGAGCTGCATCATCGTCGTCGTCATCATGGTCCTCCTCATCATCATCTTCATCATTTACTTCCCCCTTTGTTGCTGAGCTTGAACTGTTTTTAATTTCATCTGCCAAACTTCAAATGCTTTCCACCTCCCGTTGCCCCAATTTTCTTTGTGCTAAATGAGCGTCGTATATCAGCCGGGCCTCTGTTCTCATTCCAATGCTGCTGCTTCTTCTTCCTCTCTTCCTCCTCTTTCAACCGCGCTGATGACGGATTAGCTCGCTTCAAATCAAAGAAGCAATCGTGTGATATGAATTAGTGCTTCTGCACCAGTATATCGATTAAAACCATGGCAAGGAAACTTCCTCCTTCTATGAACCAGGAGCAAGCCAGCTGACTAGCAAACAGCAGAAACAAAAATAAATACTCAAAAGGATCCGGACTCCATTCGTTATCTGGCCTTGGCCGGTGGTTGACATTCTTCCATGTTGGTAACGCTTCACCTCTCCCTCTTGAAAACTGTAGTAGGACACATAGTTAGCAGAGTTGTACAACAAAAACGCTGCTCACCCGCAATTATTCTTTTTTAGCGTTTGTTTTTTTTCTGTGGTTTTATTGTTCTTGTTTTGATTGTAAAGTGATTTCCACAAAAAATTCTCACACACTTTGGGCGGTACACCATCCAGTAGAAGTACATACTCCGCCCCCCGGTTGTCGGAGTAGCAAAAGCCAGACGAGCCATTGGTCCAGCAGTATACTGGGTGGGGTAGTTGTGCATTACTTTTGGACAAAAGCAAGTCACAGAGATGAAGTTAAGACACATGGCAACAAATTTACAGTAAATTGTTGAAACATTGCATATACTTTGTAAATGGTTTAAAATGGGCTCAGGATAATAGTAATAATAATAATAATAATAATGGTATTAATTAAGAGTCAGGTTTAACAACAGGTTGATTTTTTTTCTGAAACTTCATACACTGAAAAAAAATGCCGTATTGAATTTATTTTATTTTGTTAAGTGGCTGCACGCAATACATCCATCCATCCACTTTCTGATCCGATTATCCTCACAAGGGTTGCACGGCGTGCTGGAGGCTCTCCCAGCGGTCTTTGGACAGCAGGCGGGGGACACCCTGAACTGGTTGCCGGCCAATCGCAGGGCAGCGCACAATACAATGATCTGGATTTTGACACATTTTTTAAAGTAGATTAAGTAGGATTTAGACACCATTTTTGTTTCAGTGTAGCTATAAATTACAAGGCATGAATAAATCCGTTTTGTGGTCAAATTTAAAAACATACAAATTAAAACACCTAAAAAAAATCTGATGTGCTGGAAAACAAAGTAAAGCAGCGTAAAAAATCAATTTTGGGCCACAGAAACAACCTCTGGTGTAATTAGTCAATTCATTAAAAGTGTAATTAAAATTAGGTCAATCATAACATTATATGATAACTAGAATTGTAAGTATTTGATCTTATTTATTTATTTATTTGTTCGTTGGCGGACCGATGGGGGACTGGTTAGCGCGTCAACTTCACAGTGCAGAGGTTCAATCTGGGTTCGATCCCAGCTCTGGCCTTCCTGTGTGGAGTTTGCATGTTCCCCCCATGCCTGCGTGGGTTTTCTCCGGGTACTCCGGTTCCCTCCCACGTTCCAAAAACATGCATGGCAGGTTGATTGAACGCTCTAAATTGTCCCTAGGTGCGAATGTGAGCGCGGATGGTTGTTCATCTCTGCGTGCCCTGCGATTGGCTGGCAACCGGTTCGGGGTGTCCCCCCCGCCTACTGCCCGAAGACGGCTGGGATAGGTTCTAACATGCCCCACGACCTTTGTGAGGATAAAGCGGTTCAAAAAATGGATGGATGGATGTTTATTATTATTATTTTGCATTGACCGTATCTTTCTTTTTGTAAAAATTCCAATAGCCCTTGAGCACAATGGTTCGCTGACTCTTGTTTTAGCTAGCGGCAACATGTTGATTCTGAGGTTCGGGGTTTGAATCTCAGCTCGAGTGTTCGCATGTTCTGCACGCCACCACCTAACCCTCCCCCCCCCCCCCCCTCCTTCCACACACACACATTTCAAAGGAATACATGTTAAGTTCATTAAAGACTCTAAATTGCCTACAGGTGTGAAGGGGAGTGTGAAAGTGTGAAGATTGTTTTTTGACTAATATTTGGGTCGCCACAGTGTCTAGCAGTGCTTTATCACTGCTCTGAACCAATGTTAGCAGCCTCTCGGGGCCATGGCAAGCGTCTGGGGTTGTTTGAGGCGTTGCACTATCTCCGGTCGAGAACCTGCCCAGCCTCTTGCCCCAGGCCGGCTACGATAGACTTTGGCTGAAATGCGCCATCGAAAACGGAAGGATGAACTTGTCCATCTTTGAGATTTTCGCTGCATTAAGTCGTTCCCCGTTGATGAAATGAAGTGTTTTAAAGAGCACAACAAAGGATTCAAATGCAATCAAAGCGCTGATTCCTCCCCCCTGGCTCCTTTCATTAGCTTATTTGAAGCGACTCCCTCGGATGTGCTTGAGAGCCAACCCTCGCAGTCACTGGCTGATTGGTGATTGAGTGTTAAACACTCTTGTTATCATGACGTGTATTGTATCGGTGAAGTGACACCGTAGGCTTCGAATGTCACTCCTTCCGCATCAACGCACGGGCCCAGTATTCTGGCACGACGGCGTTGATACGTGACCTTTTTAATATTGATGGCTCCATCTTGTGTGAATGCATGCATGCCGTCGCTATTGCTCAACGTGAAATATTCACTCGGACAAGAATCGCGATGACTGCGAGGAGTGAGCCCGATGAAGAAACGGATCCAGTTTGCACGGCCTCGGGAGCGAGCCGCCGGATCGTGAGCCCATTTGTCCTTGACGCCGGGGAAGCCTTCAAATGGGAGAACATTGCCCCCTGCTGAAAGTAATGTAAGTTGAGGGGTTCGTTGTTTTGGAATGGATGCCTCTGCTTTATGAACGGCAAAAGGAGAGATGGAATCCTTTGAATGCAGTTTTATTGAAAGGGGGAAACAAAGACGTCTGCACCACAGCACGTTTGAGAACACAACTCCTTCTTCCGGCTACTAAAACACGTTCTGTTTCCTTCAGCCAATCAGACGCTCTCAACGTAAACATGTTATATATTATATTATATTATATTATATTATATTATATTATATAACAAATTATTATTATTAAGAGAATATAATTTAGGTAACTTTAACATCAAAGACAATACTGTAATGTTCAAACATAAAATGATAATAATGAACAATTTAACAAATGCTGACAGAAACATGACTCAGGGAAGAGCATTTATTTTTCGCTGGCGCTTTCTTTATTCGGGTTCACCTTTAGCTCCTTCCAGCTAATTTTGGGTGAGAGGCAGGGTACACTGTGGACTAATCACCACCCAGTCGCGAGGCACACACAGGCATTCATGCTCACACACATTCACACCTATGGACGATTTTGTGGAGTCAGTAACAGAATCCGGGCGGCGGACTATCCAGAGAATAAAACAGATCTGATTCTGTTTAACTGTCTTGACCCTCCAAAAATCTTGTGGGCCATCTAATTTCTCGTGAATTACCGGTAAGTCCCAAAGTGGTAGCTACTTTTCTTCAGCAAAACCCCTTGCCAAACAAATCTGATTGACTTGAAATTTCCTTTCATATAAGGAACAAAAAAAGAAAACAATTCTTTGGACTATTGAAGTCAACGCAGGGCACGAACATTAACACTGTCAAACTTGCCAACTAATCTGATTGATTTGGACTTTCTCCAAATCTACTTTAGTATACTGTACAAAATTCCTTTGGAATCGAGTTTTTAATTCCCTGTTTGTATTCACAACATTTTTTTTGCAATCCCCCCCAAGTGTGACAGCCATAAAAATATGCATTTCTCCAAAGTTGCATTCACACCACTGGCAATAAAATAGATCTCGACGTGGTGAATGAGAGGTAAATTGCCTAGCGAGGGAAAGAAAAAATTTGTATTCCGACCGCAATTCCAATTGATGGTAATCTGTATTCACAAAGTCCCGCGTGTCAGACCAAAGCATTCAATTAGCAGACGATTCCATTCCAATTCTATGCATAGCTGTTTACATTTTCAGCAAAGCACAACAACGCATGTTGTCTTTTCGTTGTAATTATATTCAACGATGTGACATAAAGGCTTTATGACCCCCGAGTTAAAAAAAAAAAAAAAAAAAAAAGATGAGATAAAACACCAGTGGTTCTTTGATTCGCAGGCCTCATGCTGGCAAGGATGTGTACGAACCGCAGCAGGATGCTTGTCCCCCTCGCCGGGTGTTCTTACGCTGATTGAATTTTGTCTGCCTATAATCTTCAAAACAAAAGCACCACATCACCCCCCGCCTGATCTGGTGCAGCAGAACTGACACATTAGTCCTGATAATATTAGCTCTGTGTGGGCACTATGTTATTATTATTATTATGTGAGGAATTTTCTTTTTCTTTTTTTGCTGGGTGTAATAAGCATCAGCAGTAGGGCCATGTTTCAAACTGAGATGCTCAGGAGCAGTCGGTGGCTATTGTGTGTTGAATTTCATACAGGGTGACTATTATTAGTAATTCGCCGCAGTAGTTTTGGAGGGGAGAGGGACCGTGGGGGAGCAGGGACAATAAAGCAATATATTTTCCCGGCAGAAAGCAGGCCAGCGGGTGTGCAATTTTCATGAAAAAGAATGAAAGGCCAGTGGGCTCTTGCCTTCACTCACCCCAAGAGTTTTTTCGGGGTAACACCGACGGTTGGTGGGATGACCTGTTGCAGAAAGCCACATGGCAGCAAAAGTCCCTATTTACACAATTTACGCCATTCAAGATATAAATATGTAAACACTAAATAAAAATAAAATAAAAATAAATAAAATAAAAAAAGCGGTGGGGGGGGGGGCAGCTACTATACAGTATGTGCCTTTAGGAGACTACCGAAATTAGCTGGCGGAGGAGTCCGATTGACCATCTAGCTCAGAGTTGTCCGTACTTTTTTCTCTGAGGTTTGACAGTGTTAACTGTGTAGTAATTTTGGAAAAATATCATGACCACGGCTCGCAATTTACTTTGAAGCAGCGATGCGAATTTGCTTCTTTTTTTTTTTTTTTTTTTACTGTAAGCCTACGATTCACAGTTAAATTCAGCAGGTCAAGTCTTTCACATCCAATGAACTTCAAATTCATCAAATCAGTGTCTCTTAATATGTTGCACCCAAACAATCCCCCCAAGTCCATCCATTACTTACCGGTACTTGAATTATTTGAATACTGTAGCTCAGCAGCTCCCTTATTACACTGGTCAACAGCAAATTTTAATCAGGGAGGACTTCACATGTCTGAAAGTATTTTTGACGCTGACTTCAAAAATGTCTTTCAATTTTTTTTTTAATAGCACATCAGGTTTTTGAGATATTTTCCTTTTTTGCTTTTAAGTTTGATTTATAAAAAACTAGAAAAATACAGATTTATAGCAGTGACGTGTCAGAACAAAAATCCACCTGTTGCAGAACATAACCCTTAATTCATAAATTCAAACAAATATTCATCTAGTAGAGTTTACTTGCAACTCTGATTTCGAAATGAAGTACAAATTTGTTGACCAGTGTTAGTTAAGTCACTCACCAAATAAGTCTGATTGACTTGAACTTTATCGCTTAATAGCTGTGCCTCAATAAGACTCGTTGTGCAACGTCCACTTGGTTAAATAAACCCCTCAGCCCAAATATGTCACATTGGGCCCCCATAACTGAATGGCTCGAAATTTTGCACATTAGTCTAATTTGATCAGCTATTCAAAGTCCTATGGCTGTATTATTATTATCATTATTATTACAGTATTATTTTCCATCCATTTTCTGATCTGCTTATCCTTAAAAGGGTCGCGGGGCATTAGGCAGTAGGTGGGGGACACCCTAGTTGCTAGCCAAGAGCAATATTATTATTATTATTATTATTATTATTATGATGATGTCAAGTAAGTTCAGAGGTCAAGTTCCTCACCAAACAACTGACTGATTTGAAAAAAAATCTGACAACGGTCCATCTTAATGTTAAATTTGAAAAAAAAAGGAATTTGAAGTTGAGTGTGCTTGTGTGTGTGAGAGAGAGAGAGAGAGAGAGAGACAGAGAGAGAAAGAGAGAGAGAGAGATTGACTTCCAAATCGTGACGCTTATGACATAACTGCCTAATTTTGCAGATTTTTGCAGAAATGACTCTCCATAGCTCACTGCAGATGTTGCAAAATTCCTATCTTAAAGAGCCAATATTGGCCTGCCTTTGGCAACAACAACAACAACAAAAAAAAGTCGAGTTATAAGCGTGTCGAAATGCTGCATAGAGGGGGGCGGGAATACAACGAGACATAGGAAGTTGAGTCAAATCCGTCAACCTATCAGATTAGATGTAACTGCAACGTCGCATCTAAACAATATATGTACTGTAAATGCAGCGAGGCCGAGGATCCCTTCGCAGCAAATTTGAGTTTTGACGTTTAGTATGACGTTTCTATTATCATTCGTCCGTAATCACTGACACAAAAGAATGCTCGTCGCGGGCGCGAGTCTTTTCGAATCACGACGTTAGCCACTTGTATTTGTGGTCGTTAGCGTTAGCAAAGTGCCAAATGTAGCCGTGGTAGCCATCCACTAGATTTTAATACGAGCGCTAGCATTTAAAATTGCTGGAGGTGGGGATTAAAAAAGGATGGTTATGTTGCTCGTTTCATTATAAACAATTGGCAGTCGTCTGACAGAACGTAACCGGCACCGTCCGGTGGCTTTATTCCCCTCGACCTCTTTCCGTCACTGAAACTCTGGCGTTTGCTTAGCTTCAACCGCAAGTCAGCCAGCAAACTGGACAAAACGTTGGATTTAGTCGGCTTTAAGTCGAGCTCGGTGGGCTCGCTGACGCCTCAGAAGAAAATGAAGAAGAGGAAGGAGCTTAACGCCCTCATCGGACTCGGGGACAGCAAAAGAAAGAAGGCGAAGAAAGGCTCCGGTCACCGGCTTCTCCGAACCGAGCCGCCGGACTCGGAGTCGGACTCCAGCTCGGAGGACGACGAGTTCAACGGCATGAGCAGCGGAACTAGCTTTGGCAAGTGAGTGCTCCCTTCAAACGAGCTTTCTTGCAACCATGTTAACAACATTCCTGACCACACGAACGCCCTGCAGAAGAAACCTAGGTGTAAACAATCCTCTTAATACATAAGAGGATTGCATATTAGCACATGTCAGCTGCAAAATGAAATACATTAATCATAAAAGATGTAAATTGAGAATTAAGTGGGAATATTATTATAGGAAATACATTTTACATTATTTACATTACGATTTTAAAATTTTACAGTGCCCTTTACAGAAAGATAATACTGTATAGAATTTTACCAGGCATTAGTCAGAATATAATACAATATACAAAATCATAACAAAACGAAGATTGTTTTTTTTTTGTTTTGTGTGACAGAATGATTTATCCGGGGGAGTGGCTTCAACGAGCATCCTCACTGATGTGCTAATTTTACATAAATGGACATGGCTGCAGAGACAGTGGAGTTAAAATCACAGATGGGGAGCAAAAGACAAAGCAGAATTCATTTTAAATGTTTTTGTGTTTGTTATTTTATTTATCTTCGTAGTTATAATCTTCCAACTCAATCATGTCAGGGTTTTTTTTTTCCATAAGCAAACAGGCGTTCGTGTGCGTATGGGCAGGGCGTCCAGTAAAATCAGGGATTAAGATTTTATTTGTAAAGCCGTGGAATGGAACGCGACAAGGGTCGTTTGTAAGGTTGCAATCACAGAGATAAATCGAGTGTTGTTTTTTTTGGGGAGGGGGATAAAGTAGTCTTGTAACAAGAAAAAAAAATTAGAAGTTGTGTATTTATAATTTTGGGGGGGAACCTTTCACAATTTTACAAACTAACCCTGTAATTTTGGGAGTATTCATTTTTAAATTGCAAGAAACAAAACTCGCGGTACGAGACGAACAATGAATTATTTTGACAATAATGCAAATTATTTTATGGGGAATCTGAATATATGACAATTCAAAATTAAAACAAGAGTGAAAGGGTAGTTTTATGAGGATCAAATGTTCAGTAATTTAAAAAGATGTCCAAATAATTTTTTTCAAGAAACATCCTTAAAATAGGTCATGATGAGGATTAAGTTGTATCTCACAAAAGTGAGAATATGAGGAGAAATAATGAAATAAAAATTAAAAGAATAAAGGTGAGGTAACAATGTCATCAATCTGTCATTTTCTGAGACTAAATCAGGCATGTCCAGCTCCGGGCCTGGAGGGCCACTGTCCTGCCTGTTTTCCATCTCTCCCGGCTGCAACACACCTGATTCAGATGATCAGCTCATCAGCCAGCTCTGAAGCAGCATTAGAACGTTCCTGATTATTTGAATCAGGTGTGTTGCTCTTGGGACAGCTGGAAAACAGGCAGGACAGCGGCCCTTGAGGACCGACTTTGGATACCCCTGCACTAAATGGAAATAATACAAGCATTTATTTCACTCCTAACTTTATAAGAATGACGTAACATGGTACAAGAATGACTTTACGTGCCTAACCACGTTACTTCTACTCATGACATTCCCAATTTATTGTTCACCTTAGTTGAGGGTCAATTACAGTGTAGTTTGTGGAGCCTTAAACATGGAATGAAATTGTACAATCCCCATGTCGTAACAAACCTCTGAAAAGATCTTTTTCCATGAATAATTAAAGAAGTGATGCAGTGTGTCTAATGCTGCCGCTTTTGACCGCTTCCAGGCGAAGTTACAGTCAGTGCTGCACCGTGTGCTACCCACTTTTTCTCTTCATCATACTCGCCGCCTGTGTCATGGCTTGCGCTGGACTCATATGGATGCAGATTGCCTTGAAGGAAGATCTGGACTCAATGAAGGAAAAACTACACAGCAGTAAGATCCGCTGTCACGTAGCTGTTTGTTGTGTTGCGCTGGACATACGAGAATGTTGAACCCTCCTAAGACTGTTGTGATTGACGGATTATTTATTGATTTATTTTGAACAGTGGAATCCAGCCAAAAGGCATCTTCAAGTGAAATACCAAAACTAAGCGATGACCTGAAAAACAAGGACAAGAAGCTTGATGACATTGAGAATGGGGAGAAAGGGTTGGGCAAACTCTGGTTCAACCTCACAGACATCAACAGAAAGGTTAGTTGTCATCTTTACATTGTCCACCTGGATGTAAGGAGCGTTGCGCCACACACATTTTTTTCAGCACACAGAATACCGTATTGGCCTGAATATAAGACGGTGTTTTTTGCATTGAGATAAGACTGAAAAAGTGGGGGTCGTCTAATATTCGGGGTCTAGACGTTATACCCATTCACGACGCGAGATGGCGCCAGATATCATTGAAGCGAATGCTGAACTTGACTCCTCAGGCCAAAGTGAACCCCTGTCACGAAGAATAAAAATAAAAATAGCGGTAGCACGAAGAAGGAAAATAAAAAATAGCTGTAAGAAAGAAAAGAGAAGAAAATAATAGAAGCGATAACAGAAAATGGAGAAACGTAGCGACAATCTGGAGAAAAGTGGGTCGAAGATCAGCCTGGTTAACCGGCAGCTGAGGAGCAGTTATGTTGTCATTTACATTTCAAAAACCAGAAGCCATTCATTTACGAATGGGATTGCACTTTAGATTTGAATGAGGCAGAATAACATGCTTTTCTCTCAAATATATTGTTAGAATCATTTGTTTCAGATGTTCTGTAATTATTTTCTGTATAAAAATTAATTTGGTGTTCAAAAAGTCTTTTTTCAAACTTGAGTCTTGAAAAAGAGGGGGTCGTCTTATAATCAGGGCCGTCTTATATTCGGGCCAATACGGTATAATTCCCCATCCCTTGTCATAGAAAATAAAGTGACAGCATTGTGAATTCACAAAGTGGTCTTTATTTGTTGTTTTTATTGAATTGTCATTGCCCTCGTGCAGATTACTTTGTTGGACTCTGCTGTAAACCACTTGAAGGCCAATTTGAAATCGGCTTCCGATTTAATCAGCCTGCCCACTACGGTGGAAGACCTACAAAAGGTAAACAATATGGAGTTTTCAAAAAAAAAAATTCTAACATTATTGTCATTGTTATTTGTTTTACGGAGGGGTTTTTTGCTTTCAATTTCAGAGTGTGGCTACGATTGGAAGCACGTTGACAAGTGTTCAGCACGACGTGAAGACAATACAGACCGCGCTCGAAACTCAGAAGAATTCCGATGACGGGCTGAAGGCAACTATGGTAAATTCATCCACTCGCAGGCCATAACTTGCGGTGTTCATTTAAAATTTGTCATGTCGTTTGGATCAGAACTCCAGATTTCACTGGTGCATCAAATGATTTGTCAAAACAAAATTTGAATTTTTTTTTGTCATTTTAAACATTACAAATTAAAATGTCAACATTTCGTATGAGTTGTCGGAATATTTTACGACAAAAATAACATTAACATGTCATCCTTTTACAAGACTGCAATATTTCACAATAAACAATCTGTACATTTTATTTTATTAATGTGAGAGTAAAGTTGTGCTATAAGAATAAGGCACAATTCTGCCCCCCCCCCCAAATGTATATGAATAAATAAATATAATAAACATAATGATGTTTTTAATGAGAAAATGGCGTCATTTTACAAGCTTAAAAGGGTAGTTTCCGGAGAATTAAAACTGTCAGCTAGCAAGTGATTTTACGAGTGTCATGTCATTGCGACATGTGAAGTATCTGCTCTCCTCGTCAGTCCTCAGCTGTTGTCCTCCTTCTGCCTATTAATCTTTGGGCTTGCACGTGTTCGAGTCACGAGCAGATCTACTTCAATGTGGCTGCAATCCAAACCAAATGTTGTCAATTTTGAGTCAGATATTCCAATACTCTTATGCAACACACACGATGTGCCTTTTGGTGGAATTTCCATTGCCGAAGGCACCAGGTTCAGACCAGCCTTGTTTCCCTGTGCCGTTGCACACGTGTTTTCATCTATAATACATGGAACTAGTGCCCGTCTATTTTGGGAGCTTACTTACTGAGTAAAAAGTCGGTCAAACATTTGAGAAAACTTAAAAAAAACAAAACTCAAAAGGATGTTGAACGCGCTATTAAGTCACTCATCAACGAACATGATAAAAAGCAGACCTACAATGTTTTCACACTAAAACTCTTTTGTCCAACTGTGGAAACAAACACAGGAGCCTTTACGCTTCTGGGAAGATGCTGGCCGAGTTTCAGATTGATCTTTAGACGCTTCTTTTCAGGTGAAAGTTATTTGTGACCCAGTCGCTAATATCGTTATTTTATGGGTCATCAACATTGGTAATCTGGAGCACAGATCTCCGCCTCGGGCAAAATGTGGAAACACGTTGGAGACTCCTTCCTCTAAGCTTAGAGATGTTGTTCCTTCCTGAGCCACTTTGCTTCATTTTGTGACCGTCCTTTGGCCTCGCAAGACCACCCCTGTATGAAATTGGAGGTAAAGCAACAACGCGTGCGTGCGTGCGTGCGTGCGTTTGTTCTTACAGGACATAAGTGACCTGAGGAAAGCCGTGAGCAAGGCCAACCAGACGGAGGCCAAACACCACATTTGGAGCGATGAGCAGATCCATATGCTTCTGTCGACTGTCGCCGAGCTCCAGAGCAGGGTATCGTCTTTGGAGAGCGGGCCCAAACAAAATGTGAGGGTTTTTTTCCTTTGGCTCTATGACATTTGTTCACATTGATGGGCATGATGCCTTATTTGGATTTTTTTTGGGTGATCTTTTTATGCTTATGTTTACATTACAAAAACAAACGTGGCTTTGTATGTGAACAGAACGCGTGCATGATGTTACTCTAAACAACGGTGCCGATGCACAGA
Source organism: Hippocampus guttulatus (assembly GCF_054856545.1). Taxonomy (NCBI): domain Eukaryota; kingdom Metazoa; phylum Chordata; class Actinopteri; order Syngnathiformes; family Syngnathidae; genus Hippocampus; species Hippocampus guttulatus. The sequence goes on from NC_141274.1 coordinate 744,697, forward strand.
CAATTGTCAGTCCCTCAATGACGCTCCCCGGCCCGTTAGGAGCACATGAAATGAAATATCTCGATTTCCATTATTTCATTTGAGAAAAAAAATCTTTGTTGGCATCTCAGAGGAGATTATGCACAAATTGAGAGGTTTTCTGTATTTCTTACTGCATGTATAAGATACTAAGAGCCCACAATATTATTTTTGCCCCATGCCTCCAGTTGAAAGATGCTGAATTCCAGCCCCTCAACAGCAGCGGGCCTCAAACGACAGAGATGAACGAGACTCAAATAACCAAAGTGTCACCACCAGGTGCTGTGTCATCACCGCATAATAAACCTGCTCACTGCTTTTTACCTGTGTTACATTTTAATTTTTTAATTTTGATAGATAACACAACGCCAAGTCCTGACCCAGACACTAGCAGACGCCCACGCTTCCTCACCCTGAACCGCTCCAAGAGAAATGGCGACATCAAATGCCAAAAGAGGCGCCTAGTTCCTGGAGTCACGTTAAAAGGTGTGTACAACTACTTCAATATGCCGTCCTAACTCGGGAGGCCAGATTTAGACAGGTCGTCATGATCATGTCATACATCAAAATCGTCAGCAACGCAATAATCCATGTTGTTGTTTATCATAGCAAAGATTTGTTTTTCCTCTCAAAACCGCCACTGAACCTTCCGTGCTGTCGTTGATGCGCACGCACAGTTGCTGTAACCTAGCGATGGAGCTTGAAAGTTTTTCAGCGTTTACGGAACTTGCCTTTCAGCGCAGCACAACGATCAGCATCCAAAAAGGGAGTATGTGGCTAATTCAATTTCTGTTAAAGAGGGATTATTGTCTCTGGAAGCTATTTGGAACATTAGCTGCCATCATTAGCATCAGCATTAGTGAGCTACAGCTGTAAACGTTATCTTAAAGATAAGGGATTTCATTCACCACGGTTTTCTGTTTTTGGTGCAACAATAACCACCGGTGAACGTCTATACAATGTGACAAATTGTCATTTTCTCCCTCAACCCATTTATGTATTATTAGAAAGCCTGATTTGACTGAGTTTTTTTTGTTTTTCACGAGAAATTACAGTAGCGGTTTTTGTGCACAAGGTCTGAAAGAAATCTTCGTGGATGACTACGGCAATCCAGCGGGCCTGACGTACGAAGAGCTATGGGTGAAGCTGGGGCCGTTGACTCCGAAAGCTCGGGTGCTGCGGTGCTTCGACAGCGACGGCGACGAGAGGTACTCCATGACGGAGCTGAGAGCCGCATTCGGGCTGTGAGCGAGTCACCAACGGACAGCAGTGAACCGCAGTGAAGGAAGCCCAGCGGGGTCTGGCGTACGCTCTCCGTAATTGCTGCACTTTTTGGCGTGAACAAATTGTCTTCTTCCATTTCTGTCCGATCCAGCACAGCCTCGGCTCCTGCCCCACTTGAGCTCGAATCCAGTCATCCGCAGAATGGTCATCGACTTATAAGTATCGTTCTCGAATGACAACACCACGCCATCATTCGCTGAGATGTTTGCGGTAAAAATGCCCCACCACCCCTCACCTGGTAGAAGTGTGAGATGTATTTATAAGCTTTTATGAATGTTTACAAACATGACTACTAGAAACAGATTCTTCCAACCTGTTCCTGTTTTTAGCCACTTTCCTATCTTAACTGTGATGATTGATCCTAATCCTGGTCAGTTAGTATTTTTAATGTATCTCAATAGCTAATCATACCACCCCTTTTTCTTTTTTTCATCAAACTCGGTTTGAAGGGCTATGTTCACTTGGAAACACTAAGAATTTATGTAGCAATAATAAAGATGCCTAGCATGCAGTAGAGCAGAGGTGGGCACGTGGGCCAAAAACTTATTACGCCGGAATGCGCAGAAATATAAACATTTCTTTGATTGCTGTATATTTCTTAAATATAACCCACACATGACTCGATAAGATAGGAGAAAGGTTCCCCACCCCTGAAGTAAACATACCAAGCTGAATGTGTAACAGGTAGTACAAGCACTGACATCGCCCATTAAGTCTCGTTTTATGCACAGCATAAAGACGTATTCATGGAATTGTCCCTCAAGCGGCCGCTGTTAATAAAAAGAAAAAAAAACATTCTCTTTTCATTCAGGGTGTTGGATGAGTTATTGTACAATTCTGAGCTTAAAACCGGTATATTTTAAGTTGTACTTTACAAGTTGCTCATAATGTAACATGTACACATTTATTTATGACAAAGCTATTGTCCACTACGTTGAGGTAGTTTCAGACAATTTGCTGGGAATGTAATGGCCTGGGCCACTACAAAAGGTTTTGGTGCAGATCAGGCGTGGGGAACAGTCAGCCTATAACACACTTTAACCCACAAATGCTCACAACAGACATTTGTTTGATCGTTGTTTTCATTGATCTAGTATGGAGGGCTGGTTCCCGATCCCTGATCTGAAAGCTGCTACTGAGATTTTATTGGTGTTTTTGTATGTGGGCATCAATGAATAAACAGTAAACAATTTTCAGATTGTGGTGTTTGATTTGTAAGACGATAAGTTCCGGTTTCCTCATATTTAATGTGAGCATACAGTAAGTACAAAAAGTTCAGTCGGTTGTGTGTCTTTTTTTTTTGTACACAGATCATGCCAGTGCCCCTTTGGCCCTCCAGTCCCGGGACAAAAGTCGAAGTAGTTCTTCATTCTCTTCCTCCTCGTCCATACTGGCTTCGGTCTCCATGGGTTCTTCCTTGGGCTGAAGCCTTCTCTTCACTACGTCCCTCTTGTCCCTCAGCATCTCCACCCTCTTGTAACACTCGATCTGCTCGTCGATCTCGTCAATTTGTCGCTCGAGGCGGCCCTCCTCGTCGTCCTCGGCCACGATGGCCTCCGACTTGGTGTTCACCTGCCGGATCTCCTTCTGGAACTCCTCCCACTCCTTGTCCATGTGGTCCTTCGGCGCGTCCACGTTTCGCACCTTAGCGTCCCGAACCGGGTCATCGAAGAAACCCTCAGGCAGCGTCTCGGCCGTGTTGTCCTTCTTCTCGGCGCTATTCTCCACCACTTCTGCCTTGACGATGGAGCCAGAGTGGGAGACTGTGGGGGCGGCCGGGATGGAGCTGTCGAAGAAGTCTGCTGGTAATCCGGTGTGTTCCGGGGGCTGAGAAGCGGCTGTGGTGGTGGTCGTCCCTGCTTCCCCAGTCATCTCGTTTTCCACCTCATCGTTGTCATCGTCGTCATAGGCACCCGCTAGCAGACTAACACCCGCCGAGTTCTTGGCAGAATCCGGTTTCTCAAAGAAATCTGCAGGTACCGCAACGGCGGACTGGCCTGTACCCAACGTTTGCTTTGCCTTTTTCCCGTTTATTTCCTTGTCGTCGTCAGTCAATTTTCTCTTCACCGGTTGACTTTGCGTTGTTTGTTTCGCCTCTTTGAGCTCGCTCACCTTCTCCTTGTGCTGTTTTCCAAGGACGTGAGCGGGCCACAGCAGCTCGGACTTTACCTGCGTATTGCAGATAACGCAGCTCAAGTGGCCCAAGCTGTTATACTTTGCGAATGGAGATTCGACGCGCTTCTTCTCGGACGTTTGCCTTTGCTTCTCCCTCATCAGGCGCCGAAGTTCCTCTTGATTTACAATTTTCCTTCCTTTCCCTTTCTTCACGGTGGCCATTGTGGCAAGGAAAATATACCAATAACACGGCTGTTCGAGTTACCTTGCTTGACGAGCTGAAAGTATCATGGCGCGTGAAAATGACATCATCAAAGATTTGCGTTCACGGTGGATCTCGCGATAGTAGCCGAAATCTCCTGCCTTATTGAACTATCCCGGCGTTTGTGTCATATTTGCCGCAAAGCCCGCAGAATCTCAACCGGTTCGTTTTTTTTTAAAAAAAGGGCTTCCAGGATGAATGGAGGAGACGTTTGTGTAATTGTGGTTACATCTTAGCTACGTTTTGTTTTGATGTGTGCGTCGAATAATATTAAACCCTCGTGGGGTCATATCGCCGCGCCCACTGTAGTACATGTATTTTTTTTTATTGCGGGCTAGCTAGAGCGGCCGGGAGCAGCGCTTCACGGGTGCAAGCTTAATGTCGCCGTTAAGTTTGGCCGCCGTAAAGCAGCGGAATTCCTCCATTGTTTTGTTCTCTTAGCCACATTTTGACTTGTTCTCGTTTAATGCTAATGTCGATGAGTCGAGTGAGCTAGTATCTCAGGTGATTGAGGTCTTTCGCAACCATGACAGGTGAGACGATACGCGCCGCGCGCAAGGACCACTACAAAGGCAACAAAAATGCACAAGCCGTCGACTCGTTCGACGAGACTTCCAACGGGACCACCCCCAACGGGACCGGTCACCACTTGAAGTCCAACAAGGCTGTCGTGAAATCGGTCAAACCGTCGGCACTGCAACAACAGCAGCTGAATGCCAACAACCTGAACGGCAACGCGTCTGTCGTCAACGACGATAATAAGAATCCGATCATCCTCGCAAACGACGATTTCCCGGTGCATGAGTGCGTGTTCAAAGGGGACGTGAGACGGCTCTCCTCCCTCATCAGGACCCATAGCATCTCTCAGAAAGACGTGCACGGTAAGAACAAACCCACGAACTCGTTGTTTTCATCCTCTCTCTTTGACAAATAATTGTATGATGCTGAAGAGCGTTGTTGTTCACCACAATTCTTTATTCAACACATTCCGTCCATTCACCAATTTTCAAATGTTTTCAGTGTTCCTCATTTTCCATGTCAAGTCACATTTCCATTACTTCATTCAAAAACATGACATTACTGTACTTCGCGTTGACAGTGCAGACAATGCAAAGCATTGTGATTGGTCTGTAACATGTCAGAAAAACTGGACAGCAGGGACTTAGCACATTTCCACCTAACAAAAAAAAATCCCAAAATTACATAAAGAAAATGTCTATTTTCTCCATTTAAAAAAAAATCATATTTTGAACAAGTCAAACTAAAAAACTGTTCAGATCTCTCCAGAGTATAGTATTTATCACATTCCCTAAATTCCCACGATTTTACATCTACCTCCCTCCTTCCACATTCCATGACAGATAGAAACCATTCAAACGTCAACCTCCCATCCAAAATTTAAACAATTCTTTCGGTCTTACACCGTGTCGTTTCATCAACCTTGACACACAATTTCTATAGAATGAGCGTTCTCTATTGTCATATGGATTACTGTACTGTCTTTTTTTTTTCTTTTAGGTAATACCCCTCTGCACCTGGCTGTGATGCTGGGCCACAAAGGTAAGAGGGCAACAGATGCTTACAATCTATAACTCAAGGCTAGAGTAACTAGAACACTGAAAATAATGGAAATTAATTGAATGGGTCAAACGGTTGCCATCTTGTTCTAAATGGGTGATTTTTAGGTCACACAGGTTGTGAACATGAATCAAATAAAAAGCTCACTCTTTAATGACCTCGGGTGGCTGTACATGCATAAGGTTAATCCTGATCTGTTTCCATGTTTTTGTTTTTTTTAGAATGTGCCCTTCTTCTTCTGGCCCACAATGCACCAGTTAAGATGAAGAATGCACAAGGATGGAGCCCTCTGGCGGAAGCCATCAGCTACGGCGATAGACAAATGAGTAAGTAGCTCCGCTTCATCAAATACTCCGTGTGTGTGCTGCTTTGTAGCTCGTATTGACTGTTTTAAAGTGGGGTACACACATATAAAGACATGAACATCTTAACCTATGGACCGCAGATTTCTGTTGGCTCGTTTGCAGCACCGGGTGGGCATTAGCGGTAGTGTTCTAGAGTGGCTTAGATCTTACTTGACAGACAGAATGTCTTGTGTTAGCCTTGATTTGCTCTGAGTCCCGCTCTGTCACACTGTCGCATGGGGTTCCGCAGGGTTCAATTTTGGGGCCACGGCTGGTTTCATCGTATTTGGTGCCCCCGGGCTCCTTCTTAAAAAAAGTTGGGTTTTTTCCTTTCACTGCCATGCAGTTGACAATCAGATCTATGTCTTGAGTGAGCGAAAAGAATGCTTCCTCCTTGAGGCCACTTTTGTTCTGCCTGACACTGAACCTTTTGAATTTGAATGAAAAGAAAACAGAGGTTGTGGTGTTTGGTCCCGGTTGCCCTTATAAATCTCATATCGTTGACTTGGACCCCCTGGCGCCTTATCTAAAGCCAACAGTCTCAGTCATGGCTGACTTAGAGACATTTTACAGAACTGGACCTCTCTACCTTGAAATGGAGGAGCCCTGTCGGTTGCTTCTCTGTGCGTGTTAGTTGGTGGATTTGATCTGAGCATTTATTATCCTGGTGTTGGCCATCCAGGCGGCTTTGGAGCGCCGCCCAAATGACGGCTTAGTGTCGGGAAGCTCGTCACGAAGCGTTACGTGTAAACAGCATTTGGAATGCCTTCTCTCTGTTCATGCTGTGAATCTTGTACAAGCTATTAAAGATAGAAAAGTCCAGCGTGAATAATTGAAACACAGCCTGCGTGCCGGCGCTTTGCATGTGCCTCCCCCTTTGCTATTTTCATGGGAAAAGTCAAGTGAAAGGCGGGTGATTATGTGCGGTTCAAAAAAACAACAACAAAAAAACAGCAGGGTTGTCCTCCATCATCACCCATAGCCGCGGCCTCGTCATCAGGTTACCGCTCGCAGCTCTGACTGCCACAGTGCATCTGGAGTTGCATTAGCTTAATGTGACGCTGCCCGCGCGTATCTCAGCCACCCCGTGTGATTAAGTAACCGCTGGAATTGTCCCCCTTACTGGAGTCATGCACTGCAGGGCTTGAATAAAGGGATTGCTTTGTTCCTCCTGTATTATTCACTTTCCGTGCACAAATGTCTTAGTTCAAGCAAATTTTAGACTGGGTGTTACCTTGTGTCAGTCCATTCACCGGACACGTCGCCACGTTCGCCTTTTGGCTCAGCTTCTTCTTCACCATGACAGACCGATACAAAGTCCGCATGCACTTTGAGAAACTTACAAGAAAACGTGTCCAAATGAGCTCCAGTCAAAATCAGGTATCGTCGATAGATGACAGATGCAGTGCTGGATTGCAAAGCTTTGTAGCTAATGTGGGTTGTTTTTGTTTTTTCCCCTGGATGCAGGCAGAGAGGTACTCATTTTAAAACTGTGGTCTTGATTGAGCTTCTCCAGGTTTCCTCACATTAGTGCCCCCATCACATGAATAAATAAATATCTGGCGATGGTCTGTAATTGCCTTTGCTCTGACATCTGATGGTGGACCTCTGAAGCACAGCACAGGGGAAGTGACATCTGGAAAGTTACACATGCGAAATGTAGCATTGCCCTTCCGACAGTGTCCATCAAACGTGAGTCTTCTGGGCGTGAAAGTGCATGTCAACGGGTTAATTGGTTCTCGCTTCTTGTCTCGCAGTCACGGCAATACTGCGCAAACTGAAGCAACAATCCAGGGAGAGCGTGGAGGACAAAAGGCCAAAGTTACTCGAAGCCCTCCAGGAGGTGAGCATGTCAGATTATCACTTTTGTTTGGTGATTTACAACCGGTCATCCACAACTCTTCTCTGTTCTTGAAGCTGGGCGACTTTTACTTGGAGCTGCATTGGGATTTTCAAAGCTGGGGTGAGTATTTTGCTTCAATGGTGGCCAACTGATGGAAACACCGGAAAGACTTCATGAGCATCGTTTCTCCCCCCCCCCCCCCCCACAGTGCCTCTGCTGTCTCGGATGCTTCCCTCTGATACTTGTAAAATCTACAAGCAGGGCATCAATATCAGGTAAGGCGTCCATTATGACCATTAAATAATCTACTGTCCATTACGTCATCAGTTTAACTTTCAGGGGCAGCGGTTACGACAGTGGACAGCTTAGCATTCTATCAGGTCTTCGTGTCTGGGGGCATTTAATTCATCCCTCCACAGATAGTGATTAGAAGAGCAAGGTGTTTATTTCTATCTACTGTATTTTCCGCACTATAGGGCGCACCAAAAAGTCTTCCATTTTCTTAAAAGCTCACCGAGCGCCTTAAAACCCGGTGCGTCTCGCGTATGGTCATTACGGTAATACGTCGACCAAGATGGCTCCTTGCCGGAGACACGCTTACAATGTTATAACTTGCGGTCGGTTCGTTGAATTGTGTCGCTGCTTTATTAAATACGTTTTTGTTGCAGCTCCGAAAAAAGGAGAGCTGTGGTGTTGTTGTTTTTTAAAACGCACACTTTATGAATGGTTTTCACAGTATTAATTGTTGGGTCGCGGGTGAAATTGCACGACAAGCAAGTGGATCTGTGATGAGCGGCGTATTTCTCAAAAGGAGTGAGCCAGTCAGAATGTTGCACTATTGTGACAGAACAGTGGGGCAAATTTCCATAGCAGCGCTCGGTCACCGAGTTTCTTCCTCCCTGACTTGGCAACGAGTGTGGGGATTAGCCATTTTCAATGTTCACATTCCAACAGCCAGACAATATAAGCACCTCAAAGCCCAAAGTTTGCTCTCGCCAACTAGTGCCATCAGCATTCCATTCTGGGAAGTGGCCCCAACTCAAATGTTTGGTCGAGTGGTGTTTGGTGATGTGTCCGCTGCATGCGCAACGTGCACAGATCCGCCAGACGAATCGACCGGTGTGTGTTGATGGCAGGCCGATGAATCGCAGCGAGAACACGATCCGTGCTTTTTCCTTTCTTTATGGTAGGTTGGACACCACCCTCATCGACTTCATCGACATGAAGTGTCAGCGCGGAGACCTCAGCTTCATTTTCAGCGGCGAGGCGCCGCCCTCGCAGTCCTTCGTGGTCCTGGACAACGAAGCCAAAGTGTACCAAAGAATACACCACGAGGTCCGACACTCTTCGCCCGCTGGAGGAGCAGCGGCGGCACGAGTTGACGGCCTGGGTTGTGCGTGTGTCTTGAAAGGAGTCTGAGATGGAGACGGAGGAGGAGGTGGACATCTTGATGAGCAGCGACGTCTACTCGGCCACCTTGTCCACTAAGTCCATCACATTCTCCCGCACTCAGAGTGGCTGGCTCTTCAGGGAAGACAAAACCGTAAGCCCGTAGACGCTAACCGTATATTCCAGTTCTTCAACTGCAGAGAGTACGAGCCAAACGCGGTTTTATTAGCTCATTTATTTCAAATCCTGTATCCACAACTAATAAACGATACGGATGAACCATTTGATGTGTTGACGAGTTTAATCTTTAATGTTGTCATAAAAAAATCACACCTTGGCCAGGTGCGCTTGTTTCGTCAGCTCGGCAACAATTTGAAACCGGGCATTTATTTTCAAAATGTATGTTTTTGAAAAATCTTTTGGTCATGATAATCATTTTAAGAGTCTACGGTGAATAGAATGTTCCAATTTCTTTTCATTATATATATATATTGCACCATTTTGCCAAAGCGTAGACAAACGTGGGCTTTGATGCGGCGTTGCAGGAGCGGGTGGGCAACTTCCTGGCGGACTTCTACGCCGTCAACGGCCTGGTGCTGGAGTCTAGGAAGCGGCGCGAGCACCTGAGCGAGGAGGACATCCTCAGGAACAAAGCCATCATGGAGAGCCTCAGCAAAGGCGGCAGCATCGGCGAGCACAACTTTGAGGTGAATCGCGCTCAATTTTTTTTTTTGGAGGGGGGGGGGGGGGGTACTTGGAAACAACAAATAGCAACTGTTTTCACAGTCCGCGAGGAGGCAGTCCCTCTCGGCGCCGGCCCCCAACACCATTTCTTGGGAGGAGTACATCACGGCCGAGCACGGAAAGTATGTTGTTGTTATTTGGGGGGGTTGGTAACAGCGGGACAATGTTGTGATGTTTCTCCTCCTTGTGGGCGCAGGCCTCCTCATGTGGGCAGAGAGCTGGTGTGCAAGGAGAACAAGAAGCATTTCAAGGCCACCGTAGCCATGAGCCAGGACTTCCCGCTGGGCATTGAATCGTAAGTAACCCACCCTTGACTTGACACGCGTGGTATGAGATGCCTCTTACTAAAGCGGAACTAATACAGGAGTGTCAAATCCTCATCTAAAATTAGATTGCTGATGGTTGTACATTTGTGCTGATATCCACAGAGGGAATACTGTACTTGCGAATGGGAAGGAAAAAAAGGGAAGTAAAAACCTACTTGAATAAAATCATTTATAACACTTCGAAGTAGCCACAGAGTTTGCAACTCAAAGTAATTATGGTTAAAAAAGAATGTCGAGCTTGAGAGTCACAGGAGTAAAACCACTGAGAGATTAGACATATTTATATTTACGGAACATTTCACATAAATCCAAATCTGAGTCTTTTACTTAGAAAACATTGATCGCGACTTGCTCCGGATGAAAGGTCTATGAAACCAATGAGAATGAGGAATAAAAACAAATACAAAAACAAAAAAAGAGTCAGTAGAGAGGTTTCAAAATGACAACCGAAGATCCAAATCAAAGTCATTTAAAAAAAAAAAAACGTCATGACTTGTCAAAGTCATCAATGTTCATAAAAAGCTGGTGACTCAAGCCTGCGGGAATGAGATCAGAATACAGGAAGTAAAGACCTACCAAAATTAATTTGGCGCACAAAATCAAAGCTCACAGTTGCAGCCGATCTTCCTTTCACGCCAACGGGAATGAGTCTAAATAAATAAATGAAGGTAGTTGAAACCTACAAAAAAAGGCTCCGGAGCAGGGTCCCATCAAGGCACCGAGAATCCGTCTAAAAGCAGGAAGTAAGAATCTACCAAAATAAAATCCGTAGTTCACCAATACCAGCCCCGAATGAAAGTTCTGTTAAACCAGTGGGAAAGAGCAATAAAAAAAGCAGCAAGTGAAAATGCAGAGGGGGGGGGGGGGGGGGGAGCATTCATGAGTAAACATTTGTCGTCAAAAAGCGCCTTGCTAATGTTGTGGGCAGAGCGGCCTTTGTCTTCCTCCGCGTGTTCGTTAATTTCGGACGATGAGGATGTTGGTTATCCAAATACAGGCTGGAGTCAATGAACAGTTCCTTCAAAGGGTTTAATTTATTTTTCTGCCGTTTACGAATCGATTGGGGCTCCTGAGGGTTTCGGATTGCAGTCGGGAAGCGTAAAAGAAACACACAATTAGAGACAATATGATAATGAGAGGCGGGGAGGTACGCACTTCCTCTTTTGATGTTAAACAAGTCCTACGGAGGGGGGCCCGAAAAGTGGTGGGGGTCGAGGGGCACTAAAGGTGATTGTAAACGCAGTGAGCAGGAAATACCTCCAACAACATTCTACATTCTTTGTTTCTTTCGAATCCAACTAACAGAGAGGAATAATACCGTAACACGTTTGTTTCAGTTTCCTGAATGTGTTGGAGGTGGTCGCTCCTTTCAAGCACTTCAACAAGCTGCGAGAGTTCGTCCAGATGAAACTGCCCCCCGGCTTCCCTGTCAAACTTGGTGCGTGGTCCCCGTTTTCCCGGCAACTCTGCTTTCCCACAGCGACCCCGCTAACGCATCCCTCCCGCTTTGCGTTTTGCACAGACATCCCCGTGTTCCCGACCATCACGGCCACCGTCACCTTCCAGGAGTTCCACCGAGACCGCTTTGAGGGCTCTCTCTTCGTCATCCCCCCCGACTTCAAAGAAGACCCCAGCCGCTTCCCGGACCTCTGACTGCCTGCAAACGCAACACTTCATTTCAAATCACTGTCCTTACGTGCATATATACAAGCATACTGTATTTCTCAAAATAGCGGCAGTAATATTCAACATTATTTATGTCGAGTGAGTTTAAAAGAAATGGAGGAGAAGAAAAAGGACTTACGCTGTGCATAGAAGATTGTGGAGCAACCATGTGTTGGGAATGAAGCTTGTCTTAAACTGCTTTACGACATGTGGTGGGTAAGACTGCGCACTTTGATTTCAGCCCACGGTCTGTTTGTGTCTGGTTGTTTTGGTCAGCAAAAAATCTTCAAATAGGTTTCCTCTTTAATCTTCATGAACAGGGATAATTACACCCCCCCCCCCCCTCATAGAGCAAAAGGGAGGCATCAAGTGAACAGGCAGATTTAGAAGGGATGCCACTATTTGAGGAAATCTGTTTTCTGTGTCATAAATGAGAGCTGAGGGCCAGCCATTTTGTTGCCGGATCCAAAACAAACCAATGCTTTCCATGCTGCTATTCTCAAAGGACTCCACGGTATATTCTTATTAATATTCATCTCGTCATTGATTTCAAGTGTCCTGACACTGTCCTGTAAATAGTTTTGGCTTCTCAACAAACAAAAATATGATCGGTTATATGATATACTTAAGCTTAATTATGCATTTGCGCAGATATGTACTGTACGTATATGTCTCTCTCTACTCCTGGACTTAACGGCGTGTAGCAATACGTTGACGATACGCAAGAATGTTTTTAACTGACCTCCAAAATACGTTCATTTTTCACATTCAGGTTAGCTCACGTTTACCTCCGACTCCTCGACCGTCTTCTCCATTGTCTTGTCAAAAGATTGTAGCGCGTGCGAGACTCTTCAGGTTTACCGTCATTGGCGTCAAGCTGCACTGTTTGAGGGTGACTACGTGGCACACAGTTTAACAAGTCTGTCAAACACCTTTCAGTGCTCATAGTAGCTTGTCTGTTATTATTCTTTTGTACAAAACTATGCTGTAAAGTTACTGGCACTCATCCTTCCTTTTCAATAAAGCACCAGCATCATACAGATACTTCATTTGTCGTTCACTTACACTATGAAAGTCTGTTACGTGATTATGCATTTATCAGACGTCTTGACGATGTTTGAAAATGAAAGTGGATTGAATACACTTTCATTTTCAAACGTCTTTTTGTTTCATGTTATCGATGTTGAAGCTGCGCTGAGTTCAATTTTATGGTAGTGGGTTTCCACTCGTACAAAAAGAGAAAAACTTCAAATGTATACAGTATGTATCACTGGCGTTCGGCCGAAACATCTCACGTCACAATTTTTTGTCAATCGCACGTCCCCCCCAACCCTCCCCACAAATATACTACAGCAATCCCTCGTTTATCGCGGTTAATGGGGACCAAAACCACCCGCGAGAAACGAAAATCCGCAAAGTAGCGTCCAATTAACATAAACGTGTACAATTTTTTTTTTGAAAGTCCGCAAACGGTCCGCGAGAAGCTGCAAAACAACAGCGAGTCACATAGAGCAACATATACAGTACTGTACCCCATGTATATGGTTTTTTTATGTTTGAAAAAATCCGCGATGCACTGAACCTGCGATAAACAAACCGCGAAGTAGCGAGGGATCACTGTATATACTATTGGTCAGCCCACACCAGTGTTGTGTCCAAGGACCGGCAACCCGAGGCCAAGGCCAAGGCCAAGGTCTTGACTCCGAGGCCAAGGCCAAGGACTTGGAAAATTTTCCGAGGCAAGGCCAAGGCCAAGGACCAAGGACTTGCCTCCAAGGCCAGGGACCAAGGACTGATTTTGAAGCTGAGGCCTAGCCGAGGACATGTATAAAACAATGCTATCATACCACTTGGCAGGTCTTCATGATTTGCAACCCCCCTCCATCATAACCCCTTGCGCTCCCTAACGCTTGAATGAAGTGTTTTTATTCAAAGAGTAGAACGGTCAGGGTACGTGTTATTTATACTGAGAAAAACAAAAAAGCATATGATATACATTTATGAATTAATGTTTCAGTGCAGTAGTTTCTTAATGTGAAGTAAATCAACACTCAACAGGCATGACACGGCACGGAAGACAAGTTGAGAAATGACTTTGCATAGAAGTCAATCACTGAGTGCAGAAAAAGCGGTAATCTCTGCAGTGATCATTTTACAGTTTACCGGCAGCGAGTCCCAGGCACTCGCTGATCAGAAAAGTATGAGTGCCATTATGCATTGAGAGAGTCCCAAATTTCGAATTCTGAAATGGTCTACTTATTCAATTGCATATGATAATAACACAAACAACAACATATACATACAATTATAAACAAATGTTGCAAAAATTTAAATAATTCAGGAGCAGGCCTGAGGATTTCGGCTCTTTGAAGTGAACGATGAGTCGTTTTTAGACGAAAAAAACTCACCATGTATAGGAAGGCGTTTTTCGACGAAAAAAAACGACCATGAATAGTAAGGCGTTTTAACAAAAAAACCAAAAACGACCATGTATAGTAAGGCGTTTTAACAAAAAAAAAAAACGACCATGTATAGTAAGGCGTTTTTAGACGAAAAAAACGACCATGTTTAGTAAGGCGTTTTTAGCCCAAAAAAACGACCATGTATAGTAAGGTGTTTTTAGCCAAAAAAAACCACGACCATGTATAGTAAGGCGTTTTTAGCCGAAAAAAACGACCATGTATAGTTAGGCGTTTTTAGCCGAAAAAAACGACCATGTATAGTAAGGCATTTTTGGCCGAAAAAAACCACCATGTATAGTAAGGCGTTTTTGGCCGGAAAAAAAACGACCATGTATAGTAAGGCATTTTTAGCGCCAAAAAAACGACCATTTATAACAAGGCATTTTTAGCCCCCAAAAAACGACCATGTATAGTAAGGCATTTTTAGCCCCAAAAAAACGACCATGTATAAGGAAGGCATTTTTGGCCAAAAAAAAAACGACCATGTATATATACTAAGGCGTTTTTAGCCGAAAAAAACTACCATGTATAGTTAGGCCTTTTTAGCCGAAAAAAACGACCATGTATAGTAAGGCGTTTTAGCCCAAAAAACGACCATGTATAGTAAGGCGTTTTAGCCCAAAAAACGACCATGTATAGTAAGGCATTTTTAGCGCCAAAAAAACGACCATTTATAACAAGGCATTTTTAGCCCCCAAAAAACGACCATGTATAGTAAGGCATTTTTAGCCCCAAAAAAACGACCATGTATAAGGAAGGCATTTTTGGCCAAAAAAAAACTACCATGTATATATACTAAGGCGTTTTTAGCCGAAAAAAACTACCATGTATAGTTAGGCCTTTTTAGCCGAAAAAAACGACCATGTATAGTAAGGCGTTTTTGGCCGGAAAAAAAACGACCATGTATAGTAAGGCATTTTTGGCCGAAAAAACCGACCATGTATAGTAAGGCATTTTTGGCCGAAAAAACGTCGTTTTTTTTTCTGCCAAAAATGCCTGACTATACATGGTCGTTTTTTTTTCCGGTTAAAAATGCCTTCCTATACATGGTCATTTTTTTCGGCTAAAAACGACTTAATATACATGGTCGTTTTTTTCGGCTAAAAACGCCTTACTAAATAAACATGGTCATTTTTTTCCGGCTAAAAACGCCTTAGTACAAATGGTCATGTTTTTTGGCTAAAAACGGCTGACAATATACATGGTAGTTTTTTCGGCTAAAAACGCCTTACTAAACATGGTCGTTTTTTTCGGGTTAAAACGCCTTGCTATACATGGTTGTTTTTTTTCATTGAAAAACGCCTTACTATACATGGTCGTTTTTTTCGGCTAAAAACAGCTTACTATACATGGTCGTTTTTTTTCGGCCAAAAATGCCTTACTGTACACGGTCGTGTTTTTGGGGCTAAAAATGCCTTACTATACATGGGGGGGGGGGGGTTCGGCTAAGAACGCCGTGCTATACATGGTCGTTTTTTTCGGCTAAAAACGCCTTGCGATACATGGTCCTTTTTTTTCGGCTAAAAACGCCTGACTATACATGGTCGTTTTTTTTTTCGGCCAAAAACGCCTTACTATATACATGGTGGGTTTTTTTGGGGCTAGAAATGCCTTACTAAACATGGTCGTTTTTTTGGGGCTAAAAATGCCTGACTATACATGGTCCTTTTTTTTCGGCCAAAAACGCCTTACTATATACATGGTGGGTTTTTTTGGGGCTAGAAATGCCTTACTAAACATGGTCGTTTTTTTGGGGCTAAAAATGCCTTACTATACATGGTCGTTTTTTTCGGCCAAAAATGCCTTACTATACATGGTCGTTTTTTTGGGCTAAAAACACCTTACTATACATGATCGTTTTTTTTGGGCTAAAAACGCCTTACTATACATGGTCGTTTTTTTCAGCTAAAAACGCCTTACTATACATGGTCTTTTTTTCGGCTAAAAATGCCTTATTATACATGGTCGTTTTTTTTTTGTTAAAACGCCTTCCTATTCATGGTCGTTTTTTTCGGCTCAAAACGCCTTACTACACATGGTCGTTTTTTTTTTTTTTTTTGTTAAAACGCCTAACTATTCATGGTCGTTTTTTTCGTCGAAAAACGCCTTCCTATACATGGTGAGTTTTTTTCGTCTAAAAACGACTCATCGTTCACTTCAAAGAGCCGAAATCCTCAGGCCTGCTCCTGAATTATTTAAATTTTTGCAACATTTGTTTATAATTGTATGTATATGTTGTTGTTTGTGTTATTATCATATGCAATTGAATAAGTAGACCATTTCAGAATTCGAAATTTGGGACTCTCTCAATGCATAATGGCACTCATACTTTTCTGATCAGCGAGTCCCTGGGACTCGCTGCCGGTAAACTGTAAAATGATCACTGCAGAGATTACCGCTTTTTCTGCACTCAGTGATTGACTTCTATGCAAAGTCATTTCTCAACTTGTCTTCCGTGCCATGTCATGCCTGTTGAGTGTTGATTTACTTCACATTAAGAAACTACTGCACTAAAACATTAATTCATAAATGTATATCATATGCTTTTTTGTTTTTCTCAGTATAAATAACACGTACCCTGACCGTTCTACTCTTTGAATAAAAACACTTCATTCAAGCGTTAGGGAGCGCAAGGGGTTATGATGGAAGGGGGTTGCAAATCATGAAGACCTGCCAAGTGGTATGATAGCATTGTTTTATACATGTCCTCAGCTAGGCCTCAGCTTCAAAATCAGTCCTTGGTCCTTGGCCTTGGAAAATTTCTCAAGTCCTGGGCCTTGCCTCGGAAAATTTTCCAAGTCCTTGGCCTTGGCCTCAGGTTGCCGGTCCTTGGACACAACACTGCAATCAAGTAACGGGACTGATGATTGGCTCACATTGTAAATTCTGCTGCATTTAGCGCCATTGTGTGAATGGCAGTGCCACCGCCGAGGGGTTTCACGATTGTCATGTGAAAGCCCAGCAGCCGCATAGAACCAGCCAAACAGCCGCGAGTTGGTCAACCCCGCTCTTACTGTTGGTCGGTGCTATTTTGCTACTTTATTTGGTTGATACATATCCGTCGGTCAACAGATGAATTTCATAAAGGATTTTTAAAAATGCATAAACCAGGTTGCAAAAAATGTATACATACATTCAATGAACCTAAAAATGTAAAGATACATTTCATATTTCATGTAGTGCACAGCAGAGGGCGCCACTTAAAAAAAAACATACATTTACCAAAACGGTTTTTATTTATATAAAAGAAATCATTGATAAAACAAAACATTTCCAAATAAGACGCTAACATGGACAAGGGAGAGCCTACCAAAAACAATGCATATGAATTGTAGCGTAATGTGAGAAGAAAAGCAACAACTTCCAACCTGGACTTCCAGTTTCAATGTGACAAGCATCAACAAGCTAATGTGACGGGTGGAAAAAGAATCAAATCACGATGGGGAAAATGTTCTTTTTCTTTGTTCTTTGAATCACGATTCACATTCGGCCGGATCGAGCGGGACAGAGCGGAAGACAGTGTGCTTAGTCGCTGACATCCATGTCATCCTCATGGACGTCTGCATTGTCATTGTCGTCATCATCATCATCATCATCATCATCTTCGTCACCGTTGGCCTGCCGCGAGTCACCATTGCCATCTGCGAACTGGGGCGGGTAGTCCGAATCAGAGTAGTCCGACGCCTTCCTCTCCTGACGCTCCTTCTCGCTGTCGTAGCCTTGCTCCTCTTCGTCATAATCCCTCGTAATCTGAAGCGCACAACAAACGCATTTATAGTTGCCTTTTTTTGTGGGGCCCGACCGTTCAGGCTGATGCAGCTGTTGATATTTGGACAAATTAATTCCAAGAGCTCGGGATGGGTAGAGAGCCCAGGACCTAAATTGGCAAAGGGGCTGAATTTAATAATAAAAAAATCACTGCAGTAGCCACTTTAAAAATGATCTCTTCTCGGCCGGCAGTTTATAAAAATAAAAAAATGTGCAAAGATCCCCCATCATTTTTTATTGATCATCATTTAATCGACTTAAATTGTCACGATCGTCTTATTTCTGTGGATAGCTTCCTGCCGAGATGGGCTACAGTAAAGTACATTGACGTGAATGGAACAAAGTGTATTCTTTTTCCTTCTAGAATTAGAGGTCAAATTTAAAATGAATAATAATTCGAGTTTGTTTGCTCTTACCTTGATGTCTCCCTTGTCTCCTACATCAGACTTCCTATCCCTCTCCCTGTCCCTCTCTCTTTCTCTCTCTCTCTCCCTCTCTCTCTCCCTCTCCCTCTCCTTTTCCTTGTCCCGGCTTCTCTTCTTCTTGCTGGTGGACCTCTCCCTCTCCTCTCGTCCTCGGTCTTTGTCGCTGCGGCGCTCTCGCTCCTTGTCACGCTTCTTCTCCTTCTTGTGTCTTGGCCAAAGAAAACAAAAACCTACAGGTTAGCCATCTGTTGAACGAAATCCAAGCTTGATGTCGATCCCCCCCGCGCCCCCTTTGCTAACCTGCGAGGAGATGGAGATCTGGAGCTCCTCCTCTTGGGTGACTTCTTAGGAGGGGAGCGGCTGGCGCTGCGACTGCGTCTGCGTCTCCTTACCCGGGATGAGAGCAAAGACAAAACGATGTGAGTGTAGCTTATAAAAGTCAAAGCTTTGCGGAGTGTCCCGCCACTCACCGGCTGACGCTGCGTGACCTCCGAGTGGTGCTGTAACTCTTAGGCGGCGTCTTGGACCTCCTTCTCAGCGCCTCTTCCTTCTTACGATCTCTGCTGGGAATATTGGGCGTTTTAAGTCGCGATGGGACAAAATGTGCCGAGGTTCTGAGGCTTGGGTCAAGTAAGGGGCGTTTCCACGAAGCGTGTGTCGAGGCGCGCTTCATTTTGGACAAAACTCGGAAATGATGACGCCTCGCTGGCCAGCTGGATCACATGACTGCTTCAGCATTGCAAATGGCATAAAGTGACCGTAAAACACAATGGTGCCATCCCTACCCTGAAGCATGGTGGTCACAGGATCATGCTGTGGGGATTTATTTCAGCGGTAGAAACGGAGAGACTAGTCAGGATTGAGGGAAAAAAGAATACAAAAGCGTACAAAGACATCCTGGGAACATGCTTTCTTTTTTTGCCATATTTAGTCGTTTGTATTTTTTTTCTGATGTTTTGAGGTTGGTGTTTGTATCATGTAGAAGATGTAGCGGGTGATTATTTTGACCACGGTGTGTATGACGTGCGCATACCTGGACCTGCTCCTGGAGCGCCTGCCTCTGTCCCTGGAGCGGCTCCGTCTCCTCCGAGGGCTTTTGGAACGTCGCCTGCTTCTGGAAACTGAGCGCCGTCTGGACCTGCTGCCGCTTCGCCTGCAACGTTGCCAGTGTTACCTCTTAATTTCACCCCCCCGCCCCTCCACCAAATAAAAAAGCAAGCATCCACTTCAGAAAGGTGTTTCTTCCATTTCTTGTGGTTCTCACTACATACCTGCGTCTGGACCTGGATCGCGAGCGCCTCCTTCTGGACCTGGACCGAGAACGCTTCTTCCGGCTCTCGTCTAGTGGAGCGAAATAAGACCAATGTGAGAAGACAGCCACTGACAAAGCAATGAGGAAGAAGAAGAAAATCCAATTGTAGACTGACTTCCGGGTTCAATGGCGGCCGAAATAAGCGACTGCGCCTCTCGCACTCGCTTCATGGCTTCCTCCATTTCCTTGTTAGCGGCGTCGGCTTTGAGGCCGGCGCTCAGGTTGAAACCGGCAGCCAGCGGGTTGAGTCTGCACCACCACGTGTTAGTTTGCATGGAAAAACAAAAGTATCACACACTGACACTTTGACATGTACTTACTGAGGATCGGCCATGAGCTTCAGCAGCTGGTCGGCAGCCTGCCAAAACACAAATGCACAAAAAGAACAGAGGATCAGGATTAATGCAACACAAACCAGCTAGCAAGTGTGCCCCCTGATGGCATCATAAGGGATGACATAAGAGCAACCCCATGAGTCTCTCTGATCTTCCGGCAATGCCGTAACGCGATGTCGTCTTTGATTTGCTTGCAGGAAATGTCAAATGCTCAGAATTGATAATGATCAAGATTTGTAACCTTTGTGTCAACTTGATGAATGATGTCATGAAGCCATTGAGACAAAATGGAGGGCACTGGATTGAGGCACTCAACATCTTTGTAGTCTAAAGTATGTCGGTTACATTACTTGTTCCAGATTTTGCAGGGATTTTCCTGCGGCACATCCTGAACTGAAGGCACTTTTCATTTGCCGATTGAGTGTTTTCTTCATACTGTATTTCATGTTCATGTTTTTACATTAATAAATGTCCATACATTGTAGTTGGCAGCCATTTTATTGGAAATGGTTACAACAAACTACCGTTATAATGTACAGATGAGTTATGTCCCTTGAGGTACGTTGTAATGATGTTCGAGGGTATTTCAACTGCAGTTGCAGCGTTGCGCCACAATGGAAGCGCTACATCAACAGCAGTGCACAGGAAAGACCTGAAGCAACTACCGAAGAAGAATGTGGTTTTTCTCCCTGCTAGTCGGAGCCATGATGTTGATGGAACAAACGGGTAAATACTGCTGAGTGTTTTGCATCCAAGCATGCCGTGTTTATTAAAATAAAAGTGTCCTACGTGTCAAAGTAACGTTTATGATTTTTACCGTTGCAGATATGGCAGGGAAAAATCAAGTCACTTTTGTAAAAAGCGACCTCCAGTGATTCTGCAATATGATTTCTTTGGTGACTTTGGGGATTTTTTGTTAGCTGTAAGCTATAGTTGTCAAAAATATTTTTTTTAAAAATAACTGTGGGTGGGGAATCCATGTGACTTTTCACTTCTTATACTGAACTACTACGATAGTGTGTTTATATTATTGCATCGTAGCCATCTACGTTGTAGTGTGCGCTCACCTGAGGGTTCATGTTGGGTCCTGGGAATCCAAATGCTGTCATGGCATCCATGTTAAGACCGGCAAACGGGTTCGCTCCCATCTGAGCAGAGAAGATGACGGTTAGTTCGATGAGTGAAACGGATCGCCAGCAAAAGAAGTGGTCTCCGCCGTCTTACAGCAGGACTGGGCATGGGGTTGGGCGTGGGCAGAAGTCCTCCGCCTGGCAGGATGCCCGCAACGGCGTTGGCCGGCGCCAGCAGAGACAACGCTTTGGCCTCGTCCGGGATGGATCCTGTAGAGAACACAAGTGGCGTCAGGGCGGGAAGCGGCGACCGCGTGTGCCTCAAACATGTCCAAGAAAAGTGGCTTCACACTGAGAGGTTTTACCTTCCAAGGGTGTGCAGACTTGAACACAATGATTGCAGTGACACAAACTAATGCTGGCAATACAATCACACTAAGTCCAATGAACACTGCCAAGAATGTATCACCTGAACGTGTTTGCTAAGTCATGAACCAAACGTGAGCAAGCCCAGCTCTTCTCCAATGGGCAGTGAGTTTTCATTTAGACGGTTTACTCAAACAAGCGACTCACTCACGGCGCCTTCGCTACTAAAAAGCACACACAGAGAAAAAATCGGAGATACAAACAACAGAGAGAATTTTAGGGCGGTTGGCAAGTAGTCTGACACAATGTCTCCAAAATAAATTGGAAAATAAATAAATGTGCACATCACAGTGAAATATACCACATGGCGGCAGCAGCATCAGCCTGCTGTAACATTGTTTTTCTGCTTACCTGTCATTGCATCTATTACACTCAACTACTCAAGGCAAAAAGAAAGTCAAAACGTTGTCAGTTAAAAGTATTTAGCAACCTTCCTTTTACTTTGGTTCAAGCTCTTGAGTTAAGTATCATAGCAAGAGAACGCATGCGCACACACATGCCCGTGTGATGTGGAACCTGTAAATATTTCAAAAGCAACAATTTGAACATGAGAGATGTCAAATAATAAGCAGGCACCGGTGGGCTCCCGAAGCCGGGCTAACACAACGGGGGGTCCTCAGTTTGCCACAAAGAATTTGGACCAAAATTGAAATTCGGCAGAGTCTGACACAGGGTTCCTACGTGAGATTAAGGCTTTCCATTTGAATTTTTTTTGCACAATTTAATGTTGTTCTCCATGTCAGGTTGTCCAAAGTTGCTTCCGTGGATAAATGTTGTGCGCCTGTTCTCGAGAGTGCCAACTAAAAACCACTCCGTTTTGTTGGTTTTGCTATATGATTGTGTGATATTACCAATCGGTTAAGTAATGTTCATTGATTTTGAGCCTAGAGACTATTTAAAAATCACAAAATATTGTGTTAAAAATGTAAGGGCCTTGACTTTAGATTCATGGACTCAATG
This sequence comes from Hippocampus guttulatus, assembly GCF_054856545.1. Classification (NCBI taxonomy): domain Eukaryota; kingdom Metazoa; phylum Chordata; class Actinopteri; order Syngnathiformes; family Syngnathidae; genus Hippocampus; species Hippocampus guttulatus. Next base: position 767,023 of record NC_141274.1, read on the forward strand.
CCTTTTAAAGGTCCGAATATTTTAGAAAATTGACGGCGACAGTTAACAGTAACAAACATAATAGTTAATCTTCACGGCAGATAAAGAATATATGCCTGTAAGTGTTCTATGAGCGACAAGTATTGCTCAAATATTTGTGACCAGTAACACTGCAACGACAATGTATTAGCCTGCCTATGCTGTTTTGCACTGTGTTAGCATTAAGCCAAACGGATTTATTTAAAGCAAAGCTTGAGAGGTTGTGGTATTGAACACACAACATGTAATTCTGCTTTGCATGTAGTGAAGTGAGTTGAGTTCACTACCACCAACAACGCTCAAAAAGAACAAACAAAAGTTTCCAGTTTGAAAAACTTCAAAGTCAGGTTACTTGTATGACAAGGGACCACTGTACTTTGTACTTTTAAAAGAACGTGCGTGGGGACTGTCGAAAACTGATCTAAACCGTAACTACAAACGAGCCAGATAGCGAGGGCATCTTTTTAAGTTCAGATTCTCAATTGGGTTTAGGCCTTGGCTCTGGTAGGCTTTGTCTTCTGTATTTGGATGTCATTCTTGCAGTAGTTTAGAAAATGCATGACGCTGGCTGCTTATTCCAAAGTGCCCCCAACCCCCAACAGAAAACCCTGTTTAATTCATCTCAATCTTCAGACATCGTTGACACAAATACACACACACACACACACACAACAACAACATGTAAACAAAAAGAGCACACTGGAGAGGGAGAGAGAGAGAGAGAGGGTGGGGGAGAAAATGGCTGCAGGAGACAAATTAAGTCGGGTGGTATTTTCTGCAGGAGCGTTTCAGCCTGCGGGACTGGCTGAGCCAGGGAAAAACAACTGTAAAACACAACAACAAAAAGAAGACCACTGTTAAATGTTACACAGTGTAGCAATGTCCAGTGAGGCATTTCGGCAGCCGTCTCAGATGCAGACGGTTATGCAAGCGCTCTCAACGACTACGGCGGCTCTCATCCAACCTCTTTTGCATTCCAAGTGCACGGTGGAAGTAGACAAGGATCTATGTTGATAACTAATTACGGAGTTGTTTTGGCACGCATAAATTCATGGTCAAGTGTGAATTTTGGAGCCTTCCTGGGATACTTGTAGGATGCGTTCACTGTGCCCGCCGTCACAGCACTCCACAAGCACGCCTACACCTTACGATGCAACACTGCACGACAGTCAGAAATGTTGACTTTATGTTTGATCATTATTAACTGAGGGCCAGGGCCATATTGAAAAGAAAAAAAAACTGTAAAATTAATCTAAAATAAAGCAATGTGTTTCGAAACAAAGGTTAAAAATAAGGGCAAAAATATTCTCTTAAAACAATTATTTTTACTTTAGTCTTGTGACAAATATCCCATTAAATTTACAACTAGTCACATAAGTGTGATTCCTTTCACAGACTCCGACTGAATTGAATGAAATCTTTGACCTTATTCTAATGTTTCCCCATACCTCACGTTCCTCCTACAAAATTACAACCTTCCCCCCTGTGATTTTGACGAGTTTCTTTTTTTTCAGATGAATAGTTTTATTTTTTTATGTTACATTTTATTGTAACAAAACCAAACAACTACTTGTGGCCATTTTCTTAATTACAACTTTAAAATTCCATTTTTTTGGTCCGCATATTTGACTTGACTAAAACTTGAGGATTCTTCATCCAATCCTGTTGCAGTGCACCCATCTATGGGCCAGAGTGCCCCTAAGGCATGCTCGCTTCATACCATTACGCACGGTGGTAGTTCTCATTCGTAACTAGCAGAAAGAATAAAGGAATCGTGTCAAGCTTGTGCCCCAGCACTCGTGAAAGATTCTGAACATCAGCTGTCATGCCTGATGCCATTTTCATCTTTTCAGAAAAGCACGCTTGAACAGGGAACCAAGTGTGGGCGCGCCCTTCGGTATACTTTGTCCAAATGTTGGATAGGTCCACGTTTGAGCAATTCCGTAACGTTACATATTACCTAGCGCTTAGCTCTAAAGCACCTAGGAGAGATGGGAGTTAATTTAAGGAAAAAAAAGTGGAGAGAGACACAATAGAGGACAAAATAAGAGAGGGGTAGTGCTTGAATGCATCCTGGCCTTTTGCAAATGATTATAGTCCCCTGTTGGCAGGCAGAGGACCACTTTCAGCCATCAACCAGGGGCTGCTTTTGACTTCTTCACTACAAATCCACACACCCACTCACGCACGCGCACACATGCACGCACACACACACACGCACGCACACACAAATGACAGAGAGAAGTTTAACAGAGGATAGACGGGTATGGGGGGAGAACTTAAATGCACATGATTGAATTCAGAACCCACAGTTTTAAACTAATTTCCCGCCCAAATTTTGGTATACTGCAATGGATTTTTTGAGTCAAGGAATTGCATTGGCACAGTACACCAAAATAATCTCCAATACATCTAACCTGAATATGCACGCATGTGGTTAACTAATGAGCGGACTTCTGAGTCAAAGATTTTTGTGAGGACACAAACCTTCAGCAAACGGGACCACAATCAGTGCTCTGTCCACAAAAACAGTGTTGGTCAAATGTTGGGACACGCCAACAGACTCGGGCTCCTGGAACTTCACAAAACACACACGTGATGTCACTGGCATAGGAGAGTCACTGAAAAAAAAGGGGGGAAAACAGTCAATTTATAAAGAGCAAAACATCATTCTCTGACGTATTACTTTCGGGTAATTCACCCTGGGAGATGTGAAATATGGATGTTATCAAGTATCAAGTACAACTTTATTGTCAAATGTGCTGTATGTGTAACATACCGCCCTCTTAGACAACAAATATTCCACACATATTCACAAATTTGCTGATTCTGTTGAATGACTTGTCTATTCGCTATTTTGGTGCATATACCAAAGCTCGGTCTAAAATAAATGTAGTGCATTGGCATCTTGTAGCACCAAGGAAGTACTGTATGATCAAGTGTTGAGCATTTTGTGGTAGACGCGCTTAAAACACATTTGAAAAGATATTAATATGATTTAGAATCATAGTTTGTGGTATAATTGGCGTTTAAACTGTTGAAGGAGGAAATAAACATTTTAAGGAAGCTTCCGTTTCGAGCACGTTTTTGCTATTGGAAGGGGGAGGGTAAATTGGGCATGCAAATAGCATCGCGTTCAACGTGCTTCTTGAGGAAAAAAACATAGCAATCCCCAAAGGCAAATATGGGAATGCTGAAATAACTGCATTAGTCCATTTTTGTGGGAGACTTTTTTAAAAATCTGCCATTGAGAATGCAGCGTTTAAGTCTATGACGTCATTGTTGAGATTGCATTGCTCCTTCTGGAATCAGAAAACGATAACTAAAGTATCCAAGTACTAGTATTAAATTCATGTGCGTATCAACATTTTATTGCCAAAGCGTCTCATTACATGGAGTTAAATCAAAACAATACACGTATGCTTCACCACGACCTTGGCTCTGGATTTTACATATGTAATTCTGTTTACCGGATTGTTTCACAACCAACTGATAAAGCCCTTATATACTGACAACTAATTCACAGGGCAAACTACATTTAATTTCAAAAACCAACAACGATTACTAAAACGTCTTTTCGAAGGCAACGTTTAGCCGAGCCGTTTAGCTAGCCAGGCTTCACAGGTCGCGTTAGCGGGCTAGGCCTTGTGTCGCGCTTCGACGTGGCTATAACGGCAAGCTAACCAAATGGCCTCAAAATATGTCCCCACGAGACTGAAACACTCAATCCGTCGGTTTTTTGACTCACTCTGGTGGAAATAACTTGAGCTCTTCAATGGTTCCCAGGAAGCCAAAAAGCGTTCTCATCTGCTCCGACGTTGTGCTCGGCGACACGTTAGTCACCTGGACTACCTTCGTGGTATAACTCATCTTTTTCAATGAATAAGCAACGCTGCCGTCGAAAGCTGTGACTTAGTCACCGTTAGAGTGACCGTAGAGTGGTTCAGAAAGCGAATTAATTTGATTTTCGCTGTCTTGGTGCTAACTGGTACAACAACAGACTACCACCATTTCGCGGCCATGTTGGGGTATGTATGATGCGTTCAAGTTATGGTGGGGAATCGAAAGTGCTAGATTCTCATTCGGTCAAGGCAATTTGGTACTGTACGTCCCATCGGTCTGCTGTTCGGCTGCGGTGGAAACGTTTTTCACAAGGGATCTTGAACCCGAGAACGTCAAAATAAGAGTAACACAACGTCATGTTGCGTGCTCATGTGTGCACGACTCGATGACCAACATTTTTAGTGTCTGTGTCGTTACGAAAAGTCATTCGTGTATGTACATTTGAAAGATAACTGGAACGAAATTTACATTTCATTACTTTGATGTTTCAAAAACTCGAATTGGGGAAAAACATCATTATTACTGATTTCTTTCGGCAAATCTTATGTGACGACATGACGTTCCATAATTCCGGTATTTTAAACGCACCACCAGTACGCTTGCGTGCAACTGGAAAATGGAGGATGGTACAGTATTCACATGGAAGTCTGTTTTACGGGTCTGAGTATACACGACAGTGACTGTTGCACGATGTGAGTCACACTGGCGCAGAAGGTCGGCCATCTTTCATCGCTAACTTGGGCGACTACACCAGGACGAAATACTGTACCTACATAATGTCTGCCCCGTCAGCGGTTTAGTGCCATTTAAAAATCTATTAAATGTATGTACTAATAGATTCTAACGAGGTGCCCTCTTGTCCGATATATTTTCATCATCATTAAAAATGAAGTTCTCTTTAAAGATTTCTTCTTTTCCTTCCGGCTTTTCCCCTCAGGGGTCGCCACAGTGAATTGGTTGCCCCCAACCCTGTTTTGTGCATCCTCTTCTCTCACACCAGCTACCTTCATGTCCTCTTTCACTACATCCATTAACCTCCTCTTTGGTCTTCCTCTCGGCCTCCTGCCCGGCAGTTCAAGACTCGGCATCCTTCTCCCGATATATTCACCCTCTCTCCTTTGGACATGTCCAAACCATCTCAGTCTGGCCTCTCTGACCTTCTCTCCAAAACCACTAACTTGAGTTGACCCTCTGATGTACTCATTCCTGATCTTATCCAACCTGGTCACTCCCAAAGAGAACCTCAACATCTTTATGTCTGCTCCCTCCACCTCTGCCTGTTCTCTTGAAAGACGACACTAAAGAAATTAGAGTTTGAATTAGGATGAAATACCTAACTCCACCTGTGTTACTCTGGGTTGAGAAACACATCTTAAGATGTAAAATGGTATCTATAGTCTATGTTGACTTGAGTGGCTCCAGAATGCCCGCGACACTCGTGAGGATAAATTGATTAGAAAATGGATGGTTGGGTAGTTGCTGACTTTGTGTTGACCCACATTATGTATATTTTAATTTGACACCAAAAAGCTTTAATAATGTGGTACGATGACTAAGCATCACTAACTCTTTTCACTCATGATATTTTTTTTCCACCCTCAGTATGAACAATGCGGCATTTGTACAGCATAATCCCCTGTACACCTAGATTAGAACTGCACCGAGAAAAGCAAATGATCGCATTTTACATCCAAGAACCTCTGGTCCAAACGTATCAAGTCAGCAACAGCTTGATTGAACATTTTGGTTCCAAACCTGAGCACCAGGGTGTTCTGTGGGGCCCGCAGAATGACACACAAATGGCATCCTGCACCAGTTTTATCAATTGACACAAATTTCAGTCACCACGTTCATCATGGCAGGACACCGAAATAAGTCAAGCAAACCCATGTCATGAAACCAACAGGAAGTCGGCCATTGAAGTTTGAAGAAGACAATTTCTCTTTAGCCCACCAAAAACCTGTGCAGGCAATATTTTAACTCACTGTTTGTTTTAATAGTGTTTCAAGTGTGAAAATAATTAAGTTACCGGTAACTGCAATTCACATCTTTTTTTGTTCACCATTTAAATTTTCAGTCTAAAAATACATAAAATTACCGGTACACTATATTAATTTTTGAGTTTTGTGAAAAAGAGAGTACATTTTTGAAAAAGTTGTCAATTTTGTATTTTGGAGGAAAATATATATTTAGAGAGAAAAAAGTGACATATTTTCAAGAAGAAAAAAGTAAAGTTCAAGAAAGTTTTTTTTTCCTTTCAGAAATTCATGTTTTTGACAAAAACAGGCTTATTTTCAAGGGAAAAGTATTGGTAGTTTTAAATATATATATATATATATATAATAGGGGAAAAAACACCTTTTGCTAAAATAACGATACAAACTTAAAGTTGATATTAAACCACAGAAAAACTCAGCTTTCCATACAATCTAGAGAATTCATTGTAATATTTTCTGCTGATTATATATATTTTTTCTTTTTACAAAAAAAGCTCCCACTTTGATGAGAGTCACAATAAGAAACGTGTTCCTTGAAGAGCTCTTTGCAAGTGCCAATGAAAAACTAGGGTGCACCTAATATAGCACCGTGCCTTGGTTGTGGCAAAGTGCACTATTCTGTTTGTCCGCTTTGCATGACTAAGCGGACACCAAGCGAAAAGGTCAAGCTTTGGCCCAAAAAAATAAAAACTTTTGCGACACATTACTAATTCGGAATGTTTTCTGTCACAAATCCGGCTTCAAGCAGGCCTGCAATTGAGACATCCGGCACGGAATATTTCACGACACAATAGGATTCTTGTTCACACTTGAACTTGATTGGCCACAATCAAAGCGAGCTAGGCCGGGCGAAAAAAGAAGCTTGACAACACAGCTTGCGAGGGGGCACTGGACGGATAAATACGCAGCTCCGGTCTGGGCGGAAAGCACAAACTTGTACTTGCCGAGAGTTTCATTTGATCCGTTTCACCGGCACGGAGCGGAGACATGGTCAGCAGGTCAGTTGGAATTGTAGCAGATTCTTTTTTTAAACCTTGATTTGATTTCCACAAGGCGACGGAGGTGTTTACTGCAAATAATTAAAATGATATTGAATGACTTTAATTTGAAGGGATTAAAATGTCATTACATTGGGCTCCAGTTTTTTCCTCATTATGAACGCATTGGGAGGATCTGATAACACTGTTCACCGTAGTAACCGCTCTCCCTGAAAGGGTTCATTTGTTCTCATTTAAAAGTCATTCAATCCTATTGTGCAGTCATTTCTGATCATTAATTTGGGGTTAATTTATGTATATGGGTTTAATGATGTTTTATTTATGATTTAAACCTGGTTTTGGTCATGTGACATCCGCAAGGTGAGCCGCGCTCGGCCGTTACCTGAGCCCCCAGGCACCGCGATATCATTTTCAGTTGAAAGAAAGTATCAAAATGGTCAACCCCCGAGGTGGATAAAAATACAAAAATGGTGCTGCTTAATTCATATTTCACAAATGCGATATGAACCAGAACGCCGCGTTTAGACTAGTGGGGCTGCATAGAACGTATTCTTATAAGGATTTTTTTTTTGTACTTGACCATCCCCTTGAATGAATTGACTGGTAATGTGTTTTACTGTCATCAAGTTAGCCTATGTCATCGGTAACCGTATTCACTTATTCATTTTCAATTATTGTATGTGAACTTGACCATTGAGGGATTCAACTGAAAGGTGAATAGATTGAATTGTGCTTCCTTCAATTTGATCCGAGTCGATTTGATTTCACGCTCGACACCAGATTTGAGCACCCAGCCGGCGGCTACAAGAAGATCTTCGAGACATGCGAGGAGCTTGCCGAGCCTCTTCCAGCAACAGTCATAGGTTCCTTTTTGCGCTTCTTTCCGATTTAAAAAACAAACAAACATTAATATACCGTACTATAAAGACAAAGCACTAGGTTGCCCGAATGTTCCGTGTGTTCTTGTTTTTTCCTCCATCAGGAAGGATTCCTTCCTTTCTGAGGGGAAGTCTTCTGCGTTTGGGTCCTGGTCTTTTTGAAGTGGGGGACGAGCCCTTCTATCACCTCTTTGACGGACAGGCACTCATGCACAAGTTTGACTTTAAGAACGGACAAGTCACCTACTTTCGCAAGTAAGACGCCTTGGAAGGTGATCATTTGTTGAATCAAAATTCAACTTAGTTGTCAATGCTCAGCGGTAATATTCAACCGGCACGATATGACAGTGGCTCACAAATATTGAATGTACTTTTTAGGACTGGAATGCCTTTGGGAGTGTTGCTGACGACGCTTTTGTCCTTTACAGATTTGTCAAGACCGACGCGTACGTGCGGGCTATCACGGAGAAGCGCGTGGTCATCACCGAATTTGGCACGTTTGCTTATCCCGACCCCTGCAAAAATATCTTCTCCAGGTACGGAGACGACGCTTTCTGCTTTCTCCCGCAGTAGGGTTGCGACGGTCACCTGAGGCCAAGTCACTTTCTTACTTTACCGACGACTTCCTTTCAAAAGTAACTTAGTCACTTGAGCGATTACTTGCAAGGCATTACTTAGTAATGCAATACAGGTACCAAGATCACTCTCCCTCAGCGATTACATGCTGACTGTGCATTAAACCCGTGCGTAGGTTCTTCTCTTACTTCAAGGGTGTGGAGGTGACAGACAACTGTCTGGTCAACGTCTACCCGGTGGGAGAAGATTTTTACGCCGTCACCGAAACCAACTACATCACCAAGGTGGACCCCGACACTCTGGAGACACTGAAGAAGGTTTGCGCCGTGGCATGGAGGGATCAGACGCGGCGGCCCTCTTCTTCCAATTGAATAAAGGCTGGCCTTTTGTCGTCCCCCCCCCCCCAGGTGGACATGTGCAACTATATCAACATCAACGGCGTGACGGCGCACCCCCACATCGAGAGGGACGGCACCGTGTACAACATCGGGAACTGCATGGGCAAAGGAGCCACGTTGGCCTACAACATTGTCAAGATTCCGCCCGCGCAGAAAGGTTTGCGTTCATGAACGGTACATCGACGAAGGGGTCGCAACATGTGCCGCTCGGGCTCCTTCTCGTAGTCGTGCTCCAGTTGTGTTGAAGCTCAACACATTTGCATTTAATGGCAGATGCAACGATTCATCAAGTAATTGTTTACCAATTTAATTGAAACATATTTTTGATAATGGATGAATAATTTAGAGACCCTGATAAATGAAAAATGTCCAAATGCTCAGAATTTCAGGGTGTCGGCAGTAAATATTGTCAGATTTCAGTCCTTCTCCATTTAGGCAGACTGTTTGTCAAAATAAGACTTTGCAGACTTTGACTTTGAAAATGGATTGTCTCAATTTTTTTCCCAATTTTCTAGTATGGACCAAACCAAGAAGAAGTGTACTTTTTGCACAGTCGATTTGACCTAATGTCCTGTTTTTAAATGAAAAATGTTCTTATTTTTGGGTGTTCTTATTTATTGACTAATCAGCAAAATAATCAACAGATAAATCGGTTAATAAAAGAATTGTTCGTTGCAGGCTAACATTTAATGTGAAAGACACGTTTATTTGTAAACCTTTATTTCCGCCTGATACCATGTCACACCTCAGACAAATCGGACCCCATTGAGAGGTCCGAGGTGGTGGTGCAGTTCCCCAGCGCCGAGAGGTTCAAGCCCGCCTACGTTCACAGCTTCGGCATGTCGGAAAACTACTTCGTCTTCGTGGAGACGCCGGTCAAGATCAATCTGCTCAAGTTCTTGAGCGCCTGGAGCATCCGAGGCTCCAACTATATGGACTGCTTCGAGTCCAACGAGAGCCAAGGCGTACGTTCAAACACACAGCGGAGAATCTAAAGTGTTCAAATTTGGACTTACATCAAACATTTCTCAAAATATATGCCTCACAAGTCAGCATTTCTAGCATTTTTTAGGAAAAACTTTTTAGTACTACAAGAAAAAAACAACAACTCCATGACAAAAATAGTGAATGTATTATTGGACTGCCAAAAACCTTATTTGCTATTATGAAAGAAATATGTCTTCCCTGATAGAAAGTTAATGCATTGTGAATAAAATAAAATAAAAATCCGATTTTCTGTGACAATGACATATTTCTAAGAAAAAGTCACAGTACCATGAAGACAAAATTTAAAAAAAAATTGAAAGAAAAACAGACAATTTTTTTCAAGAAAATTATGAGGGGGCGTGGGGAAGTCAGGTTTTTTAAAGTCACAAGTTGGAATATTATGTAGTTAAAGTATGATTTCAGTGACAATAATTCAGATTATATGGATTTGATCAGTATCACTTTGCAACCATTGCTGCTGTGAGGCAGTTCTTTATTTTGGCTTTATGGTCGTACTTCCAAGTTTTTCCTTTTACCTACATGCAGCGGCGCGGACGCCATCGGGAATTTTGGGAGGTTCCCGTACGGCTGGTCCATTCCCTGCCAGCAATGCCACTTCCTCCCACAACCCGATGAATGCCTTTAACGCATATTGCCCGCCATCCGCATCTCCTCGTCGATAAATATTCTCGGGCCAGTTTTTGGGCCGAGAATATTACTTCCCCGCATACAAGCTCTTTAAAATGTTGCCTGTAGACTTTATCAAGGTGACGACAGATTTGTCACTGACATGCCTTCCTTTGGGGGAAAAATATGAATCAATTGCGTTCCGCTTCGAAAGTTGGGCTGCAGATGCGTCCGTGCTAACAAGGCGATGCCGGTTTGGGTTGTAGACGTTGTTCCGCATCGCCAGAAAGCATCCGGGGGAGTACATCGACCACAAGTTCAAAGGGGCGGCCATCGGCATGTTCCACCACATCAACACCTACGAGGACAACGGCTTCGTTGTGTTCGACCTGTGCGCATGGAAAGGGTGAGTGGCTGAAACGTCGTCTACGCCTTTCACTTTGACACCGTTGTCATCCTTCCTGTTTATTGCGCGCATCAGCTTCGAGTTTGTGTACAACTACCTGTGGCTGGCTAACCTGAGAGCCAACTGGGAGGAGGTGAAGCAGGCGGCCATGATCGCGCCCCAGCCGGAAGTTCGCAGATACGTCATTCCCTTGGACGTCCATAAGGTCAGTCACGACGCCGAGAGAGTAGACCTCCATCCATCCATCCATCTTTTACCGCTTTTCCGGGGCCGGGTCGCGGGGGCAGCAGCTTTAGCAGGGAAGCCCAGACTTCCCTCCCCCCAGCTACTTCTTCCAGCTCTCCCCGGAGGATCCCGAGGCGTTCCCAGGCCACCTGGGTGACATAGTCTCTCCAGCGTGTCCTGGGTCGTCTTTGGGGTCTCCTCCCGGTGGGACATGCCCGGAACACCTCACCAGGGAGGCGTTCAGGAGGCATCCGAATCAGATGCCCGAGCCACCTCGTCTGGCTCCTCTCGATGCGGAGGAGAAGCGGCTCGACTCTGAGCCCCTCCCGGATGACCGAGCTTCTCACCTTATCTCTAAGGGAGAGCCGGGACACCCTGCGGACAAAACTCATTTCGTAGACCTTGATTTGAGAAAGTCGGGGAATTACACAATACTTTCTCCCGCCCTGTTGTGTCGAAAGCAATTGTCGCTGTCCGAAAAGGTTTTTTGCTTTGAGATGCCACGCCACAACCCGGTGCTGTTGCCATCTATCAGAGGATGCAGTTACCGCAGCAGCAGCGGCAGCATCTGGTGTGACACACAATACTTGTGGGAGAGTTTAACAGTTGCTTTCAACAGGCAGCAGCAGACGAGCAAAACACGTCGCACTGTGTGAAAGAGGCTTTTCATTGATTTATGTATGCGCTGCAGGAGGAGCAAGGGAAGAACTTGGTGAGCTTGCCTTACACCACAGCCACAGCGGTCATGCACGCTGACGGCACCATCTGGCTGGAGCCCGAGGTGCTCTTCGCTGGACCTCGCCAGGGTACGAGAGCGATCCACTCACTCTTGACATTGCTTAAAAGACTTAAAAAAGTATATATACGCAAACGCTCAAAAGTTACGACTGGTTTAGAAATAAATATATATTTCGTCAAAATATGACAAAACAACTACTTTCAGTGTTTTTCAACAATTTTCTTTTTAATTTTATTATTTATAATATAATTGATTGTAATTAATTATACAATTATTTCAGAACAAATGTTTTATTTTTACACATTTTATTTTAACACTATCCATCCATCCATTTTCCGAACCGCTTGATCGTCACTAGGGTCGCGGGGGGTGCCGGAGCCTATCCCAGCCGTCTTTGGGCAGTAGGCGGGGGACCCCCTGAACCGGTTGCCAGCCAATCGCAGGGCACACAGAGACGAACAACCATGTGCACTCACACTCACACCTAGGGACAATTCAGTGTGTTCGATCAGCTTGCCATGCATGTTTTTGGAACGTGGGAGGAAACCGGAGTACCCGGAGAAAACCCACAGAGGCCCGGGGAGAACATGCAAACTCCACACAGGGAGGCCGGAGCTAGAATTGAACCCGGTACCTCTGAACTGTGAAGTCGACGCGCTAACCACTGGACTACCGGGCCGCCTTATTTTAACACTATTTTTGTATTTACTTAAAATGAACCCATCGTACATGTTTACTATAATAATAAAATAATTAATTATCATATTTTACTTTTTATAATCAAATACTCAAACAATTCAATTACATATAAATCACGTGTGTGAGTGTTCCCCAACCTTTTTTGTGTCACCGACCAGTTAGGACAAGTACATGTTGTTTGCAGACCGGCAACCTTTTTTTTTTTTGCTTTTAAATTGCCAGTTTTAAAGCACTGGTACCGACAACAAATATAATTATCGACTAATTTAACATGTTATTAACATTTTTTCCCCATTCAATTCAAACTGTTATCCTACTGTACGACAAATGTTCAATAAAATAGTAACACAGTGAACTTCTAACAAATGGACCAATCAGGAATAATAATTACACCTAATAATGTAAATATAATCATTTTTATGATATGATCCTACCTACGGAGTTAGCGTCATTGCCTCTTGCAAACGATGTGACTGCTCAAGAGATGATACGAGTGATAGTTGCTTTCATCCGGTGGCTGCCGGCTAGTTTTTCACGACTAAACTGCTCATGTTTACGTGAGCGGGCTGTGCAAACTCTGCTTGAATTTTCATGCTTTCCAATTGACCTCTCGGGTGCAACTTGTTCAAATAATTCAAGAGGTTTCTTGTATTGTCTTGTTTTTGACGATATACCATGCGTAACATAACGGCTTCCTCCCACACGCTGCTGTGGAGATATCGCAAGGGGTTGGAATTATCTTGTCAAAATAGTTTCAACTTCGGAAGTCATGGCTGCCTATCAGCCATTACGCGCGTATACCTGTACGTCTGCTCAATTTGTTACTATTACTGCTTCTTCTTTCATTTTTGGGCGAATTCAGTTTATTTTAACTCGAAAAGCAAATTAGAATGGCGGACTCCGATTGGCTAGAGCCGCGCATATTTCGGCCACGTCTGAAGAGTAAATTTGCTCCCGGCTCGCAGGTCGTCTCTGTGCAGCAGGAGGCGCTAACCACCGCACCGCCCGACGTACGGAATGTTAACCATATTTACCAAACGCAAACCCAATTTATTATTTCGTCAGTTTATTTTTTTTAATATTCACAGTGAATCAATTACCCAGGAATTTCATGACAAAAAAGGAAAAAAAAACAAAATAAAACCTGAACGCATCAATTTGAGTTAACCCGTTTTGGGGGGACGACTGCTAAATGATCACGCAAATGCTCGTTGGGCCAAAACAAAGAGCAGAGTTGACCCCCCTTCTGCTAAATACTGCCATACAATGCATTTGGATGTCTTTGCAGCGTTTGAGTTCCCACAGATCAACTATGAAAAGTATGCGGGGAAGAACTACACGTACGCCTACGGCCTGGGTCTCAACCACTTCATACCAGACAGGGTGCATGCTCGGCCCACTGACAAAATGGCGTGCTCCCACCCGCTTCGTTGGGTTTCACTTTGGCTTTCTTCTTGCGTGCAGATTTGTAAATTGAATGTGAAAAGCAAGGAGACCTGGGTTTGGCAAGAACCCGACTCGTATCCCTCGGAGCCCCTCTTTGTGCAGACCCCCGATGCTGTGGACGAGGATGATGGTATGTATGCTCAACTCTAGTTCATTTCAATGTTTCTTTTTAAAATTGAGCTAGGAAAGGCAATAAGGCAAACCGTTTTGGATTTTTCATGACTTTGAGGTGGTCCACAGCCCTGTATCCCACTGGAATAGATCCGCCCCCGCCCTGAGCAGATCTCCCACATTCAGACCCGAAGCCAGATGACAGTTTTGGGCAGTTGAGGATCTTTGTTAATCGTTAATGAGATATGGTAAAAAGGGGAGGAAAATATTTTTGCTTGCCACGGGTGTGAATGTGAGTGTAACTGTGGGTTTGTCAATATGTGCCCCGTGTAATTGGCTGACGACTCTTAGACGCTCCTAAGTATAAAAAGAAGTTACGGTACCCAAAATTGAATTTAAAGTGTACTCACCCAATGGCGCGGTACAGAGATGTGACGTGGAGGCGTGTCTCCTCACGAAACGACTTTCCCCATCATACAAGCACAAGATGTTCATTCATGAAATGAAGTTAGCTACTTAATATGCTGACATGAAATCCAACGTTTGTGTACTCACCTGAGCTTTGTGCCTGGTCGGTGACGATAAAAAAAAGTTCACCGTTCATATCAAAACATTCAAGTGTGATGGCGGAAGGGGGTACAAAGCGGTTCACCTTTTAATATCGTGTGGCCAAAAAGTCAAATTAAAAGCAAAAGCAAATAGACATCACCCTCGATGGAAGTGTGCTCAAGCGAGGTGATGTCCACTGCGTGTCCAGGTGTGCTGCTGACCATCGTGGTGGCCCCCGGCTCACAGAGACCAGGGTACCTTCTCATCCTCAATGCAAAGGACCTGTCAGAGATCGCTCGGGCCGAGGTGGACTGCACTATCCCGGTCACCTTCCACGGCATGTACAAACCCTGATGGCTGACATTTTGGGGCTCATTTCAAATAAAAGCGCTCTCTGAATATGCAAGGCCTTTTTTTGTGTGTGTTTTGAGGAGAACATTGTACCAGTAGGATTTGCTTCCCGTCAAGTCAAACAAGTCTGTAAGCCAACATTGTTGGGATATTTGTGGAGATTAAATAGGTCACCATAGAAAATGGGAATAAGCAGCGGCGTTTTAAAGACGGATTATTACGCAACTCTGATCCCCAGAGTAAAAGTGCCTCCGTGTTGTGGTGTAGAAAATCTGATTAAGCGCCTCAACTTTTATTTCTGAAAGAAAAAAAAAAAGAATGGTGCGATCAAGAAAAACGGGAGGGCCCTCAATGCAACACGACAAGAGGAAGTACAAATAAGAATCATTCCAAGGATGCTTTTTCCTTATTTATTGTATTTTTTCCCCCTTTACACACAAGGGCCGTTTCGCCCTTGTTCCAGCAAACCAACACAAACATAAGAAATACAAACAAGATAACAAGAAACAATTCTTAGACTGGTTGTAAAAACACTGAAAAGGAAAAAAAAAGGTGATTTAAAAGCAATTTCAGAACTCGCGCAATTTGGGTTTGAACAGAGGATTGCAGGGACATCTTGCCCTGCCTTTCCACTACCCTAAATGCAACAAAAATAATAGTTAAGAAAATGTCACGCTACCGCCACGCTAACCTGCAGCAACCAAAACAAAAAAAGAATCTCATAATTATATATTGTAACAGGCGAGTAAGTGGACTCAAGGAAACCTCTGTCCGTGCACTACTGAGAGCTAACGGGTGGAAAAAAGGTAAGTGTTGATAGTGCAAGGTCTACATATATTAAAAAGATATTGTTTTCGTTTTTTTTTTTTTTTTGTTTTAAACATATTGTTCTAAAGTGCAAATTAGTGGTTTGGATGAAAAGTGCAAGCATGTAGCGATCCGCCTGAGCCCTTTACACTGGCTTACCTCCTCCTGCTGCTGCACACGCGCACGCAAGCAAACACACACACATGCACACACACACACGCACACACACACGTAATTTGATTTATGCACCACCTATTTTGAATTTGAAATCATTCAGCGGTTTATGATGTACTGTATTTTCTGTGTACTTTTCATGCCCTGCTTTATTCTTTCTATTTCAGCAAATAGTGGCCGGGGCCAATTCATCTGAGGCACAGGTGCTGCTTTTTTTGGTTAGCAATAAGGTCCAACTGCACATTTAAGCCTATCATGTCTGTGTGTGGGAACTGACGTGAATAAGGTGACCGTATTTTTCAGACCATATGGCGGCCTTACAGTCTTTTACTTTTCTCAGAAAAAAAATAGGCAGTGCACCTTGTAATCCGGTACGCCGTATGTATGTATATCGACTTTTCAGTTTGTCGTCTTTAATTAATATTCCTTCCTATTTACTTTAATATCCATGTTCTCATTTGCATCTAATAGCGAGGAGGCATACATGTTTTCATCATTCTGCTTCTGTGTCCAGCCATCTCGTAACCACCGCGTCCCGCGTCCTAGACGTATAATTTTCACGCTAGACGCACAGTTCCAAGTAATGTGCGTTTTTGGGACGCAAGGAAATTTCTCAGTCAAAAAAAAAAAAAAACTACGGTAAAAATTTTTTTCCAGCAACGATCGCCGTTTGATAATCGCCGCCATTGTTGTTTTGATCTCGCGTGATGAGATTTCCGTTCTCACGAGACGAGATTGGCGAGATCGGCCTTCACGTCGCGGAAAGCAGACGATTGCCAAGTCGTGTAACGTTAAAACAAGTGTTGCGAAAGTTTAGTGCAGAGATATCACAGAGGAAACAGCTAAAGTTGGATCATTTTTTACGATAATAATCTTGTACGCCTGAATTATTAACATTTTTGCAGCATTTGTTTATAAGAAATAAACCTATGATCAATGTAGATTGTTGTTTGTGTTATTATCATATGCAATTGAATAAGTAGACCATTTCAGAATTCGAAATTTGGGACTCTCACGATGCATAATAGGACTCATACTTTTCTGATCAGCGAGTCCCTGGGACTCGCATGGCTCAAACTGTAAAATGATCACTGGTGTCTAACAATCATGGGAAGTGTAGTTCTACTAACTGAATGCTGCAGTCAGACCAAATGCCTGCTGAGGGTTCCTGGCGGTGCGTTTCCAATGTCACAATATGGGACAAGATCATTGCGGTCTGTGGGACACAGAGGGAAGCGACATAGCCAGCTTCCAACAACGGGGCTGAGCAAAAAAAGCAGGCTACGGAGAATGATGAACGAGGAAGCTGGCGAATCCAATGAGTGCATTGATTTTTATTGTAGCTGCTTTAGTGTCAACCAAGAAAGGTTTCGTAACACAACCACCAGATTGACGAGCGATGTTCAAACTACTTTTCCAACGGTCGAAAGAGCCTGTTCTGTTCTCCGCTCGAAGCAACTAGTGTGTAGTTTCATGGTGAACAAAAGCGTGCGAGACCTGGCCTGAACCTAATGTGATAGAGCTAAATCTATCAAATAAACATGCACTGTGGTCACCGTATTACCATTTGCAAGTGTCAAGTGATAATGTGGACACAACATTGTGGCGCTTAGGGGTACACTGAAGACTTCTTTAACTTGACACTTGATTTTGTATGAAAGACTGCTTATGTGCATCGTGGGTACTCTTGTTTGAGCGACAGAGTCCAAATGCACAGTTGACTATGTGCATCGAATGTCTGTGTGTGAGGGGACTAATGTCATTGCAGGGACTCCCTGTTTTTTTTTTTCTGAATAAGGGCATCTTATTGGTGGCCACTATTTGATGAAATCTTGAGGACTGAATATTTGTGAGGCAAGCCACGGGGCTTCAAATTAAAGTGTTACATTAAGTTCATTTCAATTATAGACATTTTCACTGGCTCTTGCCTGTGAATGACGCGCACCAGCCAATAAGAATGAATAAATAGATAAAGTGTAGCATTAATGCACTGAGAAATTAGGCAATTGCTAATAAGGTGGGAGTTCACGTGACACACTAAGATTTTGGGTGAATAATTTAATAGTCTGGTGACCACTGAGTCCAGCTCAAGTGGCCACCCACACCCACACCCACACACACTTCTGCTACAGCGTTGTACTTAGCGAAGGTTCATAGTGTGTGTGTGTGTGTGTGCGCGCGCGTGTGTCTAACACCTCAGGCCAAAATATATGTGTGTTTGGGGGGGTGGGGGGGAGGGTTGAAAATCGTTTTTCTTGAAGTGCAAGATGACAGCCAACCTGATTGTTGTTGTTTTTAAGGCCCACCCGCTGCTGTCGCGCGTAAGGCGATCTGATGGTGAGAGAGGAGGAGGCGCGCGTCAGTTGGTCTCATAGGTGGAGAGCAGGGCGGCGTCGACGGGTTCCATGCAGGACGGGCAGGTGAAGGATCTCATGAGCCAGTCGTCTATGCAGTCCATGTGGTAGATGTGCATGCATGGCAGGAACCGCACTGGGTCGCCATACACAAAATCCAGCATGCAGATCACACACCTGCAAACGCCCCCAAAGAAACGATCAAAACAAAACAAAAACCAGCATTTATCTCCTTTTTTTTTTTTTTTACACAGAATACTGTCTACTGGGTAGACATGATTTTGACATGATTGAAATTGGATTT
Organism: Hippocampus guttulatus; assembly: GCF_054856545.1. Lineage (NCBI taxonomy): Eukaryota > Metazoa > Chordata > Actinopteri > Syngnathiformes > Syngnathidae > Hippocampus > Hippocampus guttulatus. The sequence goes on from NC_141274.1 coordinate 785,510, forward strand.
TAAAAAAGTGTTTTTATGATCCGAAATTGAATTGACTATTCATTAACGCATACGTTTTGCAGCACATTTTGGACCCAAAGAGCACACACAAGGCGCCACGTGTGCGTGCGATATCAAAAAGGAGTGACAACTCGTAAGACTTACTCTCGGATCTTCTTCTCTGAGCCATCTTGGCCGCCATCATACACGCCCTTGGGCAGGTGCTGGATCAGTCCGATGCGCTGGGCGATGCGGATCTGTTCCTCCTCCGTCAGTTGGGTGGCCAGACGGGCCTGGCTGGGTGTGGGATGGTACATGGGCATGTGCGCCTGCTCCTGATGGAGCACAGACATACAAAGATTCCCAGAACAGGTTTTCACTTTTGTCTACAACACAAAAGTGGTCTGGCGAGTTAGGCTTACATGACACACACATGCACGCGTGTGCACAAAAACAACAACAACGTGCAAATTTGATGTTTTGGGAGTTTGGGGATAACAGCGACGATGTTAACTATGTCTGAATTTGCTCCATGTCTCTTTTTTGAACCCATTTAGCAAATGAAATGTAAATTACGATCAGCGTTGGGTCTCACAACCAAGCATTCTACCTCACACAACATTTCTTTTCAACACACACTTCACACATGGAGGTTACTGTAGCAGAAAAGCCTAAAATCATCATATAAGTCATTCGTGAAGTCAATTTTTGTGCGCTCGTGCCACGCCAGGTCTGTTTGAGCTCCTATGAGAAAAATGCCCTCTGGCTAGTTAAAATCCCCCCCTCGCTCACCTGGTAGGGCGGAGGCGGCTCCAGGTCTGGATCGGTCCCGTCCCCGAAGCTCGCCCTGTCCGACTGGGACTCTTGCAGCAGAGAGATGTCGTCCGAGGTGGGCGACTTCAAGCAGTTGCCCATTTCGTACCTCCTTTCTGTTGTGTCGCTCCCAAGTAGGAGATATACTCAATGTATTGCTACAAACTACGCTCAGGGTGGCGTTTGTATCGTTCTACCGTGATGTCACACACACTAAATAAGAATTAACTGGAGAGTCGGCATGTTTGATGTCACTTTAGAGTGAAGCCGCCACAGTTTTAGCTCATGTTTATTTACTCCGCGTTGAAACCCAAAACAAAGCACTCCTGCTAACGGTTAGCCAGCTAGCTTTGTCCACCAGCTGGGCCACTTCCTCGATCGGCGCCGCTCATTTTCTCGCTCCTACAGGATGTTGTACAAAAAATAACCACAGCGGAAGCGGCACCTTCAACAACTAAACTGTCTCGGGCTCCAACAGTGGCGACATTTTGGTGTTCAATCCGCCACGAGTAACATCAAAATAGTTTTCAACCTATCCTGCCTCGCTCGACACTGACATGTTAGTGTCGTTTTGGCCTGACGTCATGACAAATCTTTGCGCTGATTGGGTGGTTTCACCATGATCTAAAACAATACGAAAATCCTTGTCCCCCCCCCCTTTTTTTTTTTTGCTTCGAAGCAACGAAAAAGTCATTGCCCCCAAAAGTAAAGATTATTCGCGCATACGATTTAGATATATTTTATTCTTATTTCTGATCCATTTTGTCATTATTAATCATAACTCATGATTTGCTGTTCACTACTTTTCATTAGTGATGTTGACATCTCGTGAGGCATGACGCGTTCAAGGTAGCCGGAAATAGGTACATTTTTGAAGAATATTCAAAAACGAATAGTCTTGTTTCCTGTTTTAGTGCATCAAAAAGCATTTGACACGACAGCTCAAAAGCAGAGCTGTTCGTGGAGCATCACGAATGTTTTAACAATTTCATTGGATTGGATTGGATACAACTTTATTGTCAAATGTACTGTATGTGTAACATACAGCAAAGATGAAATTCCTTCCCTCTCAACATAAAACAAGAGGAGCCGCTGCGGGTGTCCTTTTTGTATACAGTACTTGCTTGTTGTGCAGGATTCAATAAATGCACACTCAATACGGTGTGGACTTAAGAACACATTTATTTATATATACAGCTATTGTACAGTGAAAAAACAACAGTTATTTGCATTTTCTTTTTCTTTGCATGAAGAAATCCGTTTTTTTTTTGATTGTCACAGATTTGGCTTTGTTGGGCAATTAAAACAAAACAAAAACATTAGCGACCATTAAAAGTAATGTTTTACTTGTAAAGCTCACCATCTTTTTTATGGTTTATTTTTTTTCTCTAAAATGTTACGAATAATCTCTGTACATTATTAGTAAGTAGTAGAGTAACATTTAAGTAAATGGTTAAGGATGCGTTTGCAGTGTTTCTACAGTCATTGTCTGCTGTGCTTTCTATTTCGAATATTCACAAGACAATGATGAATAAATATGGCGTGTCAATGCTGTTCCTGATAGATTAAATTGTTCCCATTTGTAAAGGGTACCGACTGTGGGGTTAGGGGTGGACCATCAGGAATGACACAAGAAAGATTCTAAAGGTTCGTTTAGCTGGTTGAAACAAGCATTTTTTCCCTATTATACTACAAGTGCATTCTTATCTCAAAAGTTATTAATGAAAGCAAAAAGAAAAAAAATGACACCCTCTCATGCAGATGCTTTCGTATTGTTAAAAAAAACTCAATTGTTGATCATGATGTGGAAAAGTAGTGTCAGTTCCTTTGCAGGGACGCTGTGATGTCACAATGTATTTATAGAGAAAAGCCATTGATAGGAAAATGTAGTTGGAGTACATATTCACAGTCACCCTGAACACTGCCGAGATCAACACAAAATCATCAAACGGCTTCATTTGATTGATTCATTGAATAGTGCTGTGCAAAAGTCTTAGGTCGCCATTAACTTTGCTGTTACTTGTTTGTGTGTATACAATGGCATTCGATTAAACATAGAGCTCCACCGGGGCCCACAAAAGTGAGCGAGGCGAACAAACGAGAGGTGCCATTCTGAGTCTTGGGGGTGGACTGCTCCATTGATGCTATAATGTGTTTAAAAAAAAAAAGAAAAAAGAAAAGAAACAGCATATGAACCTTTATCCGAACCCACACCAAAATGTAACGGCTTTTTCCATGACTTGTGCGCTAAGCCAGTAAAAAGTCATGGCAATACCATGTCACTCTGTCAAATGAGGCTCAGATAAATTGTCCTATTTGGACTTTTGCACAGTCTTGTAATTTTAAGCGGGCTACGCACATACTGACAATCGGGCTGCATTCGCGACTTTTGCCCACCCTCCTTTCCAATCAAGGTCAGCAAAGGGCTGATTGTCTGAAAGATTATCCCGAGCAATTGTCCTACGGCGTGGTGGTTTATGATGTGTGATTTTTCCTCTCCAATCTGCTCAGAAATTTGGGTGGGGACAATTGTAAATGTCAAACACGTTTGATATTTATGAACACAAATCAACACTCAGATGGGCCGAGCGACAGACTCCGTCATTGTGACATGTCGCCAATTAGGAACCTGGAGCTTGCATTGATGCCGGACACATAAACAGACAAGTGGTTGCGTAGACTAGAGTGTTTGTTTAATGTGTCGCATAGGTCCTTCCAACCATTTGCATCAGCACTTGTCCTAATTCATTCACCTACAAAGAGTAATTATCGTATTTCAATTCAAATACACATTCCAGACACGTAATTAGGTACCCAGTCGATCCTCTTATCTCTCAATTTTTTTACCACACTTGTCCTCGTTCGGGTCAGGGCAAGAGCTGGATAAATTTGGACAAAACAACACCCCCCACCCCCCACACACTATTTTTGATGATTGAAATCATGATTAATAAACACGATTGTTTTTCGATTTGGGTGATGTGGAGCCTATCTCATCTGACTTTGGGCAAGAGGTGAGATACTTCCTGGACTGATCGCCAGTCAATCCCAAGTTACGCAATAGATTAAAAAAAAAGTCCACTCACATTCACACCTTTGGACAATTTTACATGGATGTTGTGTGAGTACCCAGTGAAAACATGCAAAGTCCAAATAGGAAGGCCAGGATTCAAACCCAGAAGCTCCAAACTGTGAAGCATATGAGCTGAAGCACTAGGGCACCTTCCTGCAGATCACAAGTCATTCGACACAATTAAAAATAACCAGGAGGAGAGTTTCTAAAGGCAATGTATCGCAATTACCAGAAAAGCTAACAGTTCTCATGCTTCTCGTTCTTCTTTTTTTTTTGTATTTTCCAGTAGTCCGGGTGCCCAGTGGCACAGTGCTGCCTCTCCTCCACACAAGTCAGTCTTCACACTACGACAGTCATCCTGGTTCAATGAATCTCCACTATTTGCAGAGGATAGGGAGTAATTGGCCCTCCCCCAAAAGGTTTACAGTACGGTGTACTGCAATGGCCTCTCAATGCATGAAGATGGAAGAAAATGACTGATTTTGTTTAAATGAAAATCCTCAACTGACTCCAAGAGAACCTCGGCACTCATATGCCTTCAGAGGTTTACAGTACAGTGTACCGCAATGGCCTCTAAATGTCCAAAGTTGGAAGAAAATGACTTATTTTGTTGAAATGAAGATCCTCACCTCACTGATGCCTTCAGATATCACCAAAGCAAGACAGCTATTGCTTTGGCTTGAGCACAAAACAGCAAAGAGGTGACTATCTCAGCGAATAACAGGATTGGCTCGCAAAGAGATTTGCAAATAGGCAGATTTGTGAGGGCCAAACTACAGATATGGGCCGGCTCACATGAAAACAGCAGTAGGCACATGATTTTTTTTTTTTTTTTTTTACTTGACATGTTGGGTTGTTCACATTTTTAAAACTGGTCACGTTGAACATCAGTATGTATGTAGTCCGCTTTTCTTTCCTCATGGTGTGGCTGTTTCCAATGAAGTACCATTCCTCTATCGTCAAGTAAAAGGCAGGAAGTAGACCTTTGTTTTCTCTTTGAATAGTAAGCGTTTGGCGTGAATTGGCAAGGAAAGTTTCAGCGAGAAGTGTTCTTTCCTGTTGTCGGCTTGAGTTTGACAACTATGAGGGTACTCGACGCAGCAAAAAGTCACCGTGTCTATGTCTCTAGCACCGGTCGTCCTCCTCTGTGTCGCTGAGTGGATCGCAGCCCGCCACGGAGGCCGTCTGCGCGAGGCGCTTGCGAAAGTGTCCGTTGGGGACCTGCCAGCCGGTTCGCAAACGCGGGCCGGCCGAGCTGATGGTGTTGGCGCGTCCCAGGCTGCAGGCCACGGCCGCCTCGAAGGTCAACGTCTCCATGGGGCCTGCGGGATCGGGGCTGTGGTCGTCCTCCTGCGAGACCGTGAAGGGCTCGGAGGGGTAGCGGCGCAGCGGCGATTGGTGCCGGCCCACCTCGCCCCCTCGCTCACCGCAGACCGTCTCCTGGTCCCGCCTGGCCGTCTCCGTCTCGTCGTCCCGGCCGACGGAGGGGTCGGGGCGACACACGAGCGGCGAGTAGGAGATGTGAGGACGAGAGCGCGTGGGGGTGTGCGATGAAGGCCGTCGGACGCTGGGGGTGCTGGACTCTGATGTGGAGGGCACGGGACTGTCTGAGCTGTTATCCTAAGGACAGAACAAATAACAATCAGTCAATCGTGCTCGAATAAGGAAGCGAGGGCAACTCATATTGGTCCTTCATTTGATTCATACGCCGAAAAAAATGCTGTTGAATTTATTTTATTTTGTCAAGTGGCTGCACATAACAGAAGCATCTGGAATTCGTTAGATTTTTTTTAAGGTGATGTATAGGTTACTTTAAAAAATGTATCTGGATTCAGATGATTTTATTTCATGCAACCACTGCATGAAACAAGATTGAATGAATTCAACACGCTATTTTGTCGTGTACTTTTAACTTTGGTCCAAAGGACAACACAAAACTATTATTTCCTCTAAAATGTTAAACATGATGTTTCCACATGTATGCATAATCCAATTATTTTGAACCTGTTTGTCTCGGGGCTGTGTCCTCTCCACACTGGAGGAGTGTGACGGCTGCAGGCTGCGCTCTTCCGAGTTGCAGCGGGACGCGTCCGGAGAGAGAAGGTGGCAGTGCTCCTTAGATCGGCCTCTGTCCCGCTCGCCCTGCTGCCAGTGCTCGGACCGAGACACTGGCAGACAGATAGAGGTGATGATAATGATGATGATGATGATGATTCCAAAGGGTGCCCGGTTTACGGCGGTTCCAACATATTGCTAGCATTGGGCCGAAACCTCATAATGGGCAATTTCATATTTTTCACCAAGTCATCAGAAACAATAAACCTCGTTTGAAACCTTATCCCTGGCTTTGATTACCATATTGGCCCGAATATAAGACAGTGTTTTTTGCATTGAAATAAGACTGAAAAAGTGGGGTTCGTCTTATATTCAGAGTCAAGACATTATACCTATTTACGACGCTAGATGGCGCCAGATATCATTGAAGCGAATGCCGAACTTGACTCCCCAGGCCAAAGTGAACCACTGTCAAGAAGAATAAAAATAAAAATAGCGGTAGCACGAAGAAGAAAAATAACTGATAGCGGTAAGAAAGAAAAGAGAAGAAAATAACAGAAGCGATGACAGAAAATGGAGAAACGTAGCGACAATCTGGAGAAAAGTGGGGCGAAGATCGGCCAGGTTAACCGGCAGCTGAAGGAGAAGTTATGATGTCATTTACCTTTCAAAAACCAGAGGCCATTCATTTACGCATGTGATTGCACTTTAGTTTATATATTTAAATGTTCATTTATTAAGATTTGAATGAGGCAAAATAACATGCTTTTTCTCTCAAATATATTGTTATAATCATTAGTTCCAGATGTACGGTAATTATTTTCTGTATAAAAATTAATTTGGTGTTCAAAAAGTGTTTTTTCAAACTTGAGTCTTAAAAAAGAGGGGGTCGTCTTATAATCAGGGCCGTCTTATATTCGGGCCAATGCGGTAATAATTGCAACAACCAAAAACCTGAGTTTGAAAATCCAACCCTGTCTTCGATTTAGGTTGGTCTGAAGACTCTGACATGCAACAATCAACTATTTTGTGAGATTTTGTAGGTTGATGAGACTATGATTCATTTTGACTCCAAATTCACATTTTGTCTCTGCAAAAAAGAAACTCCATCACAAACAGAGGACCTCTTGTATACAGAAATATGTCCTCAATCGAGGAAAAGTGACTTGTTGACAGACCTGCAGCCTTGTAGCTCTTATGTCGGGGTCGATAAAAGCGCTCGGGGCTTCTCTCGTCCTGCCAAAGGCCGTTGACTTGTTGATCCGAAATGGTGGAGGCGGAGCGCTTCATTGATCCGCCGGCAGCCTCTGACTGTAAAAACAAGAAAACATGAAAACCACCAAGATTAGATTCAGATGATTAAAGATGGATATTTTCATCTGCGTGCTTCAGTAAGAAGGCTGAGCCTCTGGCGTCACGTATTTTTTTCAAAAGTTAAATTGAAGTCATCTGAAAGAACCCGAAATCAAATCGAGACATACAAACGTGATTATTTGAAAGCAGATTGTAACAGGCTAAATCTTATCTACCAGCCGGTAAATAACGCAGGGCAATCTTTGTTCCCCCTCCATCACGAAGCAAACTACGAATGCATTGAGAAAGACATCCTTTTTTTCTGTTGCATTTGAAAGGAAAATGTCTTGTTACAAGCATTCTTTCCAAAGTTCGAGATTTCTTCACACCTCTATGACATTAAAAATTCCAAAAGCATTCTGAACATTCAAAGGAACCCTGCAGCTTCTTCCTGACTGGAGGAAAGCAGCGATCCACCCCAACGTGTCTGTCAATTTACTCTTCATTCGATTTCCAAAGCATCAAAGCCCAAAAAGCACTTCTTTGTGTGGCCCAAGAGGATAAATAAAAGAATCATCGCTCATGCATCCGCTGGCAAGAGTCCAGGCTGTGCACACACAGGAGACCATATCATGCAGGAAGTTTGTACCTGCAACTCTACAGCCAGGCGGGGCATGGAGGAGGCCCGCATGCACAGGCCCCTCCCTAGCGGAATCCCCCAATGGCACTCGCCCACCTGGGTGAGCAGAGACAGAGGAGGAGGAGCGCCTTAATCATCTATCAAGCCACCGGCACCGGCGCCATAGTCCAGATCGGGAACAGACCAGTTAACAACAGGAAGAGTGATGCGCCACAGGGAAAAACGCGATCCATTTTTGAACTTGAAGTGTCATGCATGTTCATATCTTGAGAGCCGCACAAAAGAACATCTGACTACAAGGGGCGACAGGCGCCACTAGCCACTAAAACCGGACAGTTTGGAGACAGCAAACATGAACAACAAGCTTTCCTCCCACGAGAAGACCACATGAATGTTCTGTTGTGGTGCGAGAAAGCAGTTTGAAATTAATGCAACCAGTGATAAGGAATTGCAAGTGTCAACAGTGTTGACGTGACAGAAGCACGATTGGAGACCGTCCCCCACCCGCACATTTGTGTGCCCCCCCCCCCCCCCTCCCCATGGCCAATGAGATGATTTGAAAAATATAATACAATGACATTGTCTACGATGCTCCCTGGACTGAAGTCACGCAAGATTCGCAAGATGATGACATCATGTTTGAGATATTTTCTCAGAAGAATTGGCATGAACTCCAAATTGTTTAACTTTGGAGGCTCAGCTGAATCTTTGCTTACCAAATTCTGTTGCTGAGCAGCATCTGTGTCCGAGCTCATGGACTGCAAAAAGAGCTCCTGTGGTGAAATAGGACTCAAAGCCACAAAGCCCCCACGTGTCCTGTATGGTTATTGGACACACAATAAAACATGTAAACACGTAAAAAGATGCATGCATGCTTGCAAAGTAAAAATCAACTTACAGGGCGGATCCGGCGCTGTGGGCCATCATGGGCAGAGGCTGCGCGTTGGAGAGAATGTCCTCTGGAAGGGTGGATGCATCCAGACGCTTGAAGATCAGGTTGCTCTTCTGATTTCAAAAACAGACACTACATTTCAACGTATATTTGATTTTGAAATGAAGTTGAGGACGCCATGATATCGTTGGCTTGACCTGAGCTTCCAGCTGCTGCCGCAGCTTCTTGGCCTTGCTCTGTTTGAAGTAGTCCATGATCATCATGGAGGCGTAAATCTTCCCCACCGTCATATCCGTGTCTGCAAACGCGACTCCTGTCAACGCTACAGCTAACGCTAACGTGGCTGCTTGACCATCACCACGGAGGCCCCACCTTTGTTGATGGGCACCAGGAGGTCCAAGTTCTTCTGCGGCAGGTAGGGCCAGATTATGCTGATCTCCTTTTGAAGTTCTGCATCCAAGGCGATGCGGTCTTCGCCACCTGTGACACAAGCACTCACAAGGTTTTACCTCAGCTGGGAGACGGGAGAGATTGTACACTAGCGTAAACAAAAGGAAGGCGGTGTGCTCGCTATGCGAGTTATATTGATGTGACGCTTACTGAACGTGAGAAGCCTCATTGTCGACAGTTTCTTTGAACACGGCATGCGATAATTAACTTGATGAGGCCCACGCTGCTTCACGAAGACATGATTATTTACATTATTTGATTGTGGCTGCCTTTAAAGCAGCTCCTATCCCCGTTTCATAATATTGCTGTTCCAAATTGGGAATTTCTCCATTGTGAGACAAATAAAGTTTTTCTTATCTTATCTTATAAAGTCGTTTACATACATGAAACATTTTTATAACCTAATCTATGAATGACCTTGCCCATCTGTCCGTTTTAAAATCAAACATGGCCCAAGAGCACTGGATAAGTTTACCCGCCACTGGGCTGGAGGCAAAGCAGAAAACACGCACGCGCATCTGCTCCTCACCTCGGGCTATTTTGATGTCCAGCGCCGTGCGTATGAGTGACATGAGGGTGGAGGTGAAGTGTACCGTCATGTCCTCGTCCACCGGCATGTTCATCAGCACCAGCCTCTGTGTGACAACAAAAGGGAGGAGCGTTTTCCACACTTTTGTTTCTTAAAACCTTTTCACATTCCTTGATGAAGAGCTGGATCTTGTTACCTTATAGGCGATCTTCGCAGGGCATTTTTTGCCCAGGCCCAGTGGTGGAGACATGTGTGTTAACATCTCATACATGGCGGTGTAGTGGATGCGCCCGCTTCATCGTGTAATAAGGCGGAAGGAGAACAGAAAAGAGAGGCATCATTGTTCTGTATCATCGCTTTGGTCAATGCAATTCGAACACATCTGCCGGAGAAAGAAGTGATCAGATCATCAGCAAGCTCTGCGGAAGCCTGACATTGAACCTGTTCATTTGAATCAGGTCTGTTGCAACAGGGAGACTTGGAAAACGTGCAGGACAGCGGCCCTCCAGGACCCGAGTTTGACAACCCTGATTTAGAGCGTTCAATCAGCCTGTCATGCATGTTTTTGGAATGTGGGAGGAAACCGGAGTACCCGGACAAAACCCACACAGGCCCGGGTGGAGAACATGCAAACTCCACACAGGGAGGCCGGAGCTGGAATTGAACCCGGTACCTCAGCACTGTGAGGTCGACGCGCTACCCACTGGACCACCGGGCGACCACTTTAAAATAATAAAAGTAAAAACAATGCAAAAAGCAAATTAACATCGAAAAAGTGAAAATAATTTCCTCAATTCTATTGATACAGATGTGGTGGTGGAGGCCGGTGGTCCAGTGGCTAGCGCGTTGACCACACAGTGCAGAGGTCGTGGGTTCGATCCCGGCTCTGGCCTGTGTGGAGTTCAGATCTCTCCGTGCCTGCGTGGGTTTTCTCCGGGTACTCCGGTTTCCTCCCACATTCCAAAAAACATGCAAGGCAGGCTGATTGAACACTCTAAATTGTCCCGAGGTGTGAGTGTGAGAGTGCATGGTTGTTCGTCTCTGTGTGCCCTGCGATTGACTGGCAACCGGTTCAGGGTGTCCCCCGCCCACTGCCCGAAGACAGCTGGGATAGGCTCCAGCACCCCCCCGCGACCCTTGTGAGGATAAAGCGGATCGGAAAATGGATGGATGGATGGATGGAGATGTGGCAGTGGATCTCATTGGATGGTGTCGATGGATGTCACTCTCAGAAAATTCAGATGGAAAATCGGAATATATTTTCTAGTACTTTACCAAACTTCAACACCCAAAATAGAAAATACAGAAGAAAATATAGAAAAAAAGAAAATGTAATCCAAAAATAAACACCAAATACTGCCCATTAACTCATTCAGTACCAGTCAATTCTAGACCAAGTCTGAAAAGACGTTTCAAAACGTCTTTGGGAGTGAATGAGTTAAAAAGAATTTTCAATGTAAGTCATTGAATACTGACAAAGTTTAAATCTAAATCATTTCCGATATTTGTCCTTTGATTAAATTCCCCACAACAGTGGAAGCAAGAGATGGATCTCACCATGCCAGGCGATCGTATTCTCCCCAGATTCTGACAAACTCGTCCAGGTGATGCGGTCCAAGGATCGAGGAGTCTCGCGTCAGGTACTCAAAGTTATCCATAATGACAGCCACAAACAGATTTAACATCTACAAGCGACAAAGCGCATTAAAACGGAAGACAAACATCACCATCTGTGTCGAGTTTGACTTCTGACCAGAAAGGAGCTGAAGAAGATGAAGGAGACAAAGTAACAGTAAGCGAAGTCTGTGCCGCAGCCTCCTTCGTGATCCGGGGACAAGGTGAAGGGGCCGATGGAGGGATCGGGCTCACACTCCTGACCCGACAGACAGGACAGCATGATCTCCTGCCAGGACTCGCCCGTTGCACTCCTGAGGGTTTAAAAACCGGCGAGTAGCTCATTTGCATCACATTAAGCCACACGGTGAACATTCAAGATGTGCTAACGCCGCGTGAGGCCCACCTGAAAAGCAGCATGAGGGCGCCGAAAAAGGTCTTGAAGTTGTTGTGCTGATTGATGTGGCTCTCGTCGTTCAGCTTGATGTTCCCAAACACCTGAAAGACAGGATAGCAAAATTGCATTACCGGTAACACCCGAATAAGGCGGAACTTCCAAAGGGAACACGATCCACTGCGTAATCATTGTTGACTTCTAAGTTGCTCTAATTAAAAAAAAAAACTCCCATAGGAAATAATATAAATTAATTTGTTGCATAATAAAACCTTCATTAATTTTTTTTTTTTACATGCAGATGATGTTTTAAGTAGCATCTTGAAATTGACACAAAACAAGTTTACCACAATTTATCTGACAAAAACAAGCACGGCTACTTACTTTTTATTGACAAGCTTCTCTGGTTGTTGGCCTTTATGCTTTAAGCTAGGTGCAGTTTAATTTAACATCCGCCTGGTCAAATGAATTGGTCTTTGCAAGTACAAATAGTAAGAAGCATCATGTAGCGTAGCACAAACTGCTGCTGAGATTTACCGACGCGACACATCATGTTGGTTTGAACTGCAGCTCTTAATTTAGTCAAACCCAAATTGTTCCACTTTGAAAGTTCCACCGTGGCGAGCCAACCGGAGACCTCACCTGCATTCCGATGATGGCGTAAATGAAGAAGAGCATGGCGATGAGCAGGCAGACGTAAGGAAGTGCCTGTTGGAAACAAAGGCTCCAACTGATCAGACTGTCTACTTTTTATTGAACGCAAAGTGACGTACGTTCCAAAACGGACTTTAAGATGGCCTGCGGGTCATGTGACTGTCTACTCTGCTTTTGTCCGGGTTTGACGTTTTCCTGGTCGATTGCTGCTGTATTTTGGTGCAGCAGAGCCAAAAGGATCTTAGTTGAATTTCCTTCATGCTTATCCAATCGCTCACGCAAGAACTTTTTTTTTCGTGTGTGTGCGCAGTGCTCGTCCTGAATTTTTCTAATCTTGTTTGGATGACCTTCCATTCCGTTCGCTCAACCCTGTCCCTGCGCCGTGGCTCCAACCACCTCTTTAGTTTCGTCGCGTTACTTTGAATTACTTTCATTCCCACGTGAACGCAGGGTAAGAATTCATTTGTACATCTTCATGGCTTCACCACCGAGGTCCGATCCTTTGCTCCCCTGCATATTTCATTGGGGGAGGGGATCCCGGATCACAACAGCTACGACTACTGTTCTTCGAATCGCCGGATCAAACGGCTCTTGACGGAAACCACATCAAACGGTTGCGCGGGATTCAGTTCTGGGAAGCACAACACTCTTGACGGCCCACCTAAAAATAAGGGTTGAAAATGCAAAACGTGCGCGCGGATGAAAAGAAATAATTCCTCTTGGGGGAGGTAACATTTTCCAACCTTGAAAGACTGCACAAAGGTCCAGAGCAGAATGCGAATGGTGTAACCCTGCCTCAGCAGCTTGATCAAGCGGGCCGCCCGGAAGAGTTTTAGGAAACTCATGTTGATGGTGTTCATCGACTGGAACGTAGAAGAGGCGGCACATAGTAGTTTTGGATTTATGAATAATCGCATCACATATTTGGAGTGTTTCGATTTCACCTGTAAATCCACAACAATCTCAGTGATGCTGCCAAGCACCGTGATGAAGTCAAAAATATTCCACGTATCTCTGAAATAATTCTGCGGGAAATAAAAGAACGTCACTATCATAGATGAATGCTTTCCATTTCTTTTACTTTGCAAACGTTTGCGGCTTTGAGTGTCCTTCCTCACCACAAAACCAAAAGCCATGATCTTGAGAATACACTCCAGGGAGAAGAGGACAGTAAAGGCTGTGTTCAGGTGCTTCAGGACCGTGTCATAGGCCGTGGGGGCCGAGTGGTACTGAACAAACATTAGAAGGACGCGTTAGGAGTCAGTCTTCATCGTGGAAATTGTCTTGATCAAATGAACAGCAAATCTCCGTTCATCAATCATTTGTACAATTACAATTTGTCACGAGACTCACAACAGGCTCATTCCACTGGAATACTGTACACGATGTAATAGACATTCATTCATTCATTCATGTTCCGAACAGCTTGATCCTCACTAGGGTCGCGGGGGGGTGCTGGAGCCTATCCCAGCCGTCTTCGGGCAGTAGGCGGGGGACACCCCGAATCGGTAGCCAGCCAATCGCAGGGCACACAGAGACGAACAACCATGCACGCCCTCACTCACACCGAGGGACAATTTCGAGTGTTCAAACAGTCTGCCATGCATGTTTTTGGAATGTGGGAGGAAACCGGAGCACCCGGAGAAAACCCACGCAGGCCCTGGGAGAACATGCAAACTCCACACAGGGAGGCCGGAGCTGGAATTGAACCCGGTACCTCTGCACTGTGAAGTCGACGTGCTAACCACTGGACTACCGGGCCGCCCCATGTAATAGACATTACAACTATAATTTTTTAATAATGTATTATGATGTATGTGTCTATAAGCGTCCATTTGTACAAATAAAAGGCACCCGCTCGAACAAATTGACGTTCTAAATCTCTATTCACTGATTCCGATTCATTTGAACAAGACTGGTAGACCAGTCGGATAATACTACATTTTATAACAGAGTATAGAAAATTTGCATACAATGTATGATATGTTCAAAATGCAAATTGTTTTGAAATGAATAATTTTTTTTAGGAAAATGCATTTGCACAAATAAGAGCTCCCGATCTAATAATACCTTGTTGTAAACCTTGAAGAATTGATTCTGACCCATTTGTACAAAAGTCAAATTTGCAATATCTTGTCATGATTAGGATGGCACAGATTTTGATTCTGTATCCTAAATGGTTCAAAAAGAAAAATCCCGTCAAATGAATCATTTCTACTGGTACTCTCTGCGGTTGAGTAATTTGTCACCTTTATTCCCTATTTGACCAAAGTTCTGTGTCATTTTTTACCTTCATCATGAGGACCACCGTGTTAAGGGCGATCATCACCAGCACGGTGTACTCGAAAGAGGGCGATGCCACAAAGTGCCACAACTTGTACTGGAAGGTTTGTCTGTTCTGGGGCATGTAGCGCGTCATGGGCTTGGCACTGATGGTAAAGTCAATGCAGGCCCTCTGAAAAAGACAAAAAAAAAAGGAACTCGTGCATTATGCCTCAAGTGCGGTACTTACATGGCGAACGCCACTCATCATAAATGCGCAAACTGTTCATCATTTATGCTGGCAAATCCACACGTGGCGATCGGCTTTTTACGGTGGAGCACACCGCATGCAGTTGTAAACTGCCACTCGGATTTTCTTTTTTTCTCACCATTTAAAAAATCAATCAGGGTGTTAAAGATCGGCATGTGTGTGTACCCTGCATTACAGTGCTTGCGTGTGCGATGGTTGATGTGACAAGGCCGCACCTCATTCTTCTCCAGGCTGCACTCCTGAATCATCTTGTCACCCTGCTCCTGGAAGGTGATGATGATCAGAGCCACAAAGATGTTGACGAAGAAGAAGGGAAAGACCACAAAGTACACCACGTAGAAAACAGACATCTCCATGCGATTCCCTCGACTTGGCCCCATGCTCTCCTCGGTCACGTCGGTGGAGTGCTGCAGTACCCTGTCGGCCAGACAACCTCAACTTTGTTTCTGTCGTTCATTTGAATCGCTCACGTCATCCGCGGGCTAGAAAGACACTGACTGGGGCCATCCTTCGCCGGTGGAGACGGTGAAGAGAGTGAGGAGGGCCCAGCAAACGTTATCGTAGTGGAACTCGTGTCTCTTCCACTCTCTCCTCTTCACCTCCTTCTTGTCCCTGGTGTAGTCGATGTAGTAGCCCCTGTGAGGCAAACACAAATACATTCTCGAATGGTCACTACCCGGCAATCCGGTACGAGAGCCGTCTCATCGAAAATCCCTTTCAAAAAGGCAACGATGCTCACTAATGGTTCAGTACGTAACAGCAGACCAAACCATTCCTGGACAACAGTCATAATACTTGCCACTGTCATTCCACAAATCCCATTACGTCGATCGCGATCGACCGGCAGTTCGTGGACTGGTCCCAAGTCGATCGTGAGGGGTGTAGAGGAGAAAACCCCACAAACATTTGTGTGTCTCTGTGCGTGTTAGTAATATATTGTTTGTGTTAATGCACACTGCACCCCAATCATCCTATCAGTCTCATTTCATAAAAAAGTATTGAAAAAATAAAATAAAATACAACAAGTCATCTTTAACCTACGGTGGCCCGTGACCTGTATCACCGGACGTTGTTAGCGCTCAGCAGACTCCAATTGGGCCTTGTGGTCGGAGCTGTTGCGCAATATCTTTTATCGTTATCATTATTCTCATTCAGAGTTTGTTTCATGCGCAATTCACCGAGGGCACGGGCAAAGGATGGCAATCTGGAGGGCCGAGAGAAGCGCTTTAAAACGGTACGCGTGAGCTACGATCGTTAACAGGCTGCAAAAGTGCGTCGCGTGCCTCCGCGTCCGGCTGTTGCTCTTCATGGCATGCGTGCGCGTGTGCGTGCGTGCGCACGGTAACGGGTTGATCGCGGGAGGTTGGTTGATCGAAAAGTAGATCTTCGGTCAAAAAAGTTTGGGCGCCCCTGTGCTAAGCTATAAACAGGTCATCATGTGCACAGGAAGAAAACGAGTAGATGGGTGGCCTTTTGGTGCGCGCACTTACTGGCACTCCTTCTCTGTGTTCATGGAGCTGTCGGTGCAGTAGAAGAACTTGCCCTTGAAAAGCTGCACGGCGATGACGGCGAAGATGAACATGAAGAGCTGGTACACGATGAGGATATTGAAGACGTTTTTCAGGGACGTCACCACACAGTCAAAGACGGCCTAGAAAAATATACGGGAGAGGGGAGGGGGGGCAAATGTCATGATCCCGTTCCTGCGTGTCTCCAGCAGGTGGCAGACAAAGGCCCTTCCTTCAGTGTGCACACCTGCCGCCCATGATCGTTAGATTTAAGGACAGACAAAATGCCTGAAGCTTGTCGGATTCTCGGACCTTGTGGCTGCTCTTGCTCAAGTGTTTGTTCTCTAGAACTCTTGCTCTCGTCGTAGTCATTCTTGTTCTCTTAGTTCAATGTTTTTGTGAGCGATAGTCTTTATTTCATCATTTAATCTTGCTTTTCTTTTATCGAGTGAATTGGACACTTGATATTTCGTTTGGTTCTCGGGTTAATTATTCCCTTGCCTTTTGCAAGCGCTTTTTGTTAATGTATTGGTTTTTTTTCCCATGTTATTGCTGACCAGCGATTTCTGTTCCTACTTCATGGATGCGCTTTTTGTGAATAAATATTTTTTTGTTACGGAGGTGTGTCTGGTGTCTACGTTTCTGGGATCCTAAACATTTTTCGGTTCGTTTTGAACCTGACACAAACAAAAGGCTTCTGAAGTTCATTTCAAAGAGTGAGTGTGCGCAAATGTTTACTTTGAGTTTAGGAAGCCTCTTGATGGTCTTGAGCGGCCGCAGGACTCTCAGAACGCGGAGGGACTTGATGGTCTTGATGTCTCGACCTTTGTTGTTTCTGTTCAAAACGTTAAAATGTGATGTTTAGGGTCAAGCTTGGGCAGTTTTGAACCAGTGCACTACAACAACATACAAATTCCAGAAAAGAAAAATACATACACATTTTAAAGACAATGAAGCACTCCACATTTTGTGTGTGTGTGACTGTTTTCACTGTGTCCTGTACATACAAACTAGGTCTAATTCAGGGCTAATTCAAGTCCAGTCCTTGAGAGAGCCCTTATCCATCCTGTTTGAGATGTCTCCCTCCTCCAGCACACCCAAATGAAATTAGGACTGATAATCAGGCTTCTGCAAAGCTTGCATTTCATTCGCGTGTATTGGAGGAGCGAGTAGTTGAAAACAGACTGAAAAGGGTCTCTCAATGACCCGATTTGGGCATCCCTGATCAAGTGCCTTAAAATGATTTAAATCCTGCAAGTAGTGCACAAATGATTAAATTACCGGAGTCACAGTAGGCTGACTTAAAAACCATCCGTGATTTGAAGGCAAATATGACAAACGCATGAGTGGACATCTAAACAAAAATATGGGGGGAAAAAAAAATCAAATAAGTCAATCTGCGCGTTTCGAACGAGCATGCAGTTGTGCAGTGTGTTACAATTCATAGCAAGTGAAACTGAGGGTTAAAAGTGCGACTGGGTCGAACGAACAAGAGGCATAGCTTCCCGGACCATTAACTCGGACGCGGGAGTACAGTATGTATGTCTCTCACTTTTTAAAAAATGCGTTCAACTGTAAAAAATTGGAGCATACCCCACTGTCGATTGTGTGTCGTGAAATGGCGGGTGTATATGTCTGTCTGAGTCGGGCTCTGCAGTTCAATGAGATTTTGGGAGCCAACAAATACAATTTAGAAGACACCCAACGAAAGTGCACTGATTTCAACAAAAACCAAAAAGGCAAAACAAAGAACACGACACCAAAGGTTTAGTGTGACATAATTAAATGTTTACCCCATCACATTCCTGGGTGCCCCCACAGAGACAAAATCCACAGGAACAACAGAGAACAAGAGGGCAGAGGCATAAGGAGAGAGACACTGAGCTGGAAGAGTCACACAGCTATAAAGTCACAACAGAGAAATTAACAAGAGGCAAAAGCGTTCAAAAAGGTCATTCGTTACACTGAGAGACAACAGAAATAATTACCGCAAAAATCATGACACAATACAATTAAACAGAAATAAGGCTTTGTTTCCTGCGTCGTTGAGGCACAATGCAAGTGAAAAGTGATATATAACCAGAGTGCAAGGCCACCGGTGAGTCAACACGTTAGTCACTGGCAGACGGGTGCTTAAACGGTGACTCACGTCAGAGCGAAGGCAATGAGCGCTCCCACCACCACAATGAAGTCCAGGATGTTCCACATGTCTCGGAAGTAGGAGCCGTCGTGCAGGATGAGGCCCTGGTCGATCATCTTCGATAGACACGCACACAGTTTGAGTCACGTCACGGTGACGGTTTCACAGCCGCGAATGACGATGTCGCGCGCCTACCTTGATGATCATTTCAAAGGTGAACACCCCAGTGAAGACATAATCAAAATAACGGAGGACCTGATTCAAAAAGCAGAAAGACATTCTTTTGTACAACCAATAGCATTCAGTTAAAGCAGGGGCGTTTCCTCGACCGGCCGTTCGGCATCTCCTTCAAGCTTGGGTTCTCTACCAGAAGCCTGGTAGCTTGAGGGTTCTGCGCAGGATCTTAGCCGTTCCCTGTATTTCACTTTTCTGCATGCAAATGTCACAAATTGTTCCTGGTATCTGCCGCAGGCATCCACCCAGCTTTGGGCTCACCGACCCTAGTGCCCCGATCGCGACTGGCACCACTCTTGTCTTTCCCCTCCACATTCTCTCCAGTCCTTCCCTCAGTCCTCGGTATTTCTCCAGCTTTTTGTTTACAGTAGTCCATGATTTGCACAGATGTTCCAGTCCATTTTTCCTGCTACCTGGTTATGGTGCTCCATGTATGCCTTGCCTGCCGGCATCTTACACCTTGCTGTGATATGTATGCTGCATCTTTTCTTTGCACAATGAAATGGTTCCACCCCAAGCCCAGCATCCTAGGGATGCACACAAAGCGGAAAGACAGTGGCTGTTCAACAGTGATGTTCATGGGCACGATCCCGGAGGAAAGAACGGGCCTCCAAGAATACATCAAGACGATGGCCGCTTAGTGAGGGCCTCGGGCAAAAGAATCCCAGTAAGAAGAAGGAGCCAGTAGGACGGTCATGAAAAGACACACCCTGTGTACAACCAACAAATTGAAGTAGTAGTTGATATTGAGAAAACATCCCAGTGGCTGGAAAACGACGTACTGAAAGACAGCATGGGGGCACTAATCGT
Organism: Hippocampus guttulatus; assembly: GCF_054856545.1. Classification (NCBI taxonomy): domain Eukaryota; kingdom Metazoa; phylum Chordata; class Actinopteri; order Syngnathiformes; family Syngnathidae; genus Hippocampus; species Hippocampus guttulatus. The sequence goes on from NC_141274.1 coordinate 805,121, forward strand.
GGCAGCACATGAACGCAAGACTGCCTGTTTATTTAAGATCATATGATAAATTTGAGATGTGCATGAAGACAATATAATGTGGATTAACTGGACCTTTTCGAAATCACACTTTAAAACTGACAACAAGCAATAAGTGTACAGACGTAAATAGTACAGGCGCAAGTAAACTCCTTCTGTCCATTTATCATCCATCATTTACAATGGCGCACAATTTGTGACCTCGAGATTCGTTTTCTACCTTGTTTCTTTCTGAACTGGTGCATACGGGGTCCTCAGCGGCCAGCGCAATGCTGCTCGCCACAATCACAAGGAGGATGCTCATCTCGAAGTAGCGTATATTGACAATGTAGTGGCAGATCCTTCTGATTCTATGGAACAAACACGGGAAGAGCACACAGTTGTCATTTCGCTTTGCGAAAGTAATAGGATTTTGCATCATCTTACGGGTTTGAGGCCTTGAAGAGGAACATGCTGCCCGGAGCAACAGGTTTGGGAGCAATAGGAGGTTCCTCTTCCTCGGTGTCTTCCTCTCTGTCTGTCTGTTCAGAATGGTAGGCTTCTGGCTCTTTACTGTTCACTAGGAGACAGAAACTTTGAGTCGGAATTGGTGTGACAATGATCTTCGTGTCTCCCTCACCACGGCCGCGGCTACCTGTCATAGGTGTCAACTCCAGCAGCGGCTGTGCCGACATTTCAATGGCCACGCATCCTTCTGGAATGGACTTGTCACGGTGGAGGGAGCCCGCGCGTTTCTCGGCTTCAAGTGTGCACACGCTGTACTCCGTGGCCTCCAGAGCCATCTCCGCTGGGATGCTTGGACAATCCAGAAGTCGCTCGCACTGAGGCGGCTCGGGAATGTCAGACATCCTGAGACAAAAGACAAATGCAAGGTGGTACACATATGATCAAAAGACCTCTTTTGAAAGCCCTACACCACGGTGTCCAACACTGGCCCTCAAGGGCCGCCTACCAAGCACGTTTTCGATGTCTCCCTTGTCCCAACACACCTCATTCATCAGCAAGCTTTTCAGAAGCCTATTAGCGACCCTGATCATTTGACTCAGGTATGTTGGAGGTGGGACACATTTACAGCAGGCCAGATGGGAGTTCTCCAGGACCGGAGTTGGACGCCGCTGCCCTACACTGTCAGAAATTGATTCAAAAATGTAATCTTGTCAGGAGACTAAAGGCATCTTCCCAAGGGAGTACAGGTACCGTCCCCAAAAGATACCTAACTAGAAACATTTCCTTGACTAATAAGGTATTAAAAGGGACTGAAAAATCCCAAGGGAGCACAGACATCTCCCCAAGGAAGTATATTTAACTTCCCAAGGGAGCCAGAAGTATGCTTAGAATGTACAGGTACTGTCCCTTCCCAAGAGAGTCTAGGGACCGTCTCAGGGTATGACAGCTATCTTCCCAGGGGACTAAAGGTGTATTCCCAATAGGGCAGGGCTGTCCAAACTCAAGAGCCGATGTCCTACCCGTCTTCCATCGCTCCCTGCTGAAACACACCTGATTTAAAGGATCAGCTCATCAGCAAGCTCTGAAGAAGCAAGATAATGCTAGTGATAATTTGAATCGAGTGTGTTGCAGCAGGGAGAGATGGAAAACAACAGGCAGGACAATGGCCCTTGAGGACCGTCTTTGGACACCGCTGCTATCGGGACTAAAGGTATCTTCCTAATGTCCAGTTTCTTACTAATAAAAGAGAAGATCAAGGGAGTAACACCCCCCCCCCCCCCCTCCACACACACACCCAGTAATCAGACACCGTCAAAGTAACCTTTTTCTGACAGTCTACCTTCCATCTTCTCCAATGTCTGCATAAGGGTTGACGATAGACATTCCAGTATCATCCTGGAGCTGGCTTTCTGCGTCAGCTTTCTCCTCATGCTCCTCTCTCTCATCCAGGATCCTCCTCTCTTGACTGAGTGAGCGCTTGAACAACAGCGGATCATGCGGGGTCGGTGCGCAGTCCAGGCTCTTGGCCTCAGTGCGAGCCTCTCGGTGACGGTGGCGTCTGTGTCTGGCCCCTTCCTCTGGCCCTTGACCCGGTCTGAACTTGCGGGCCATCCTGTGCCGACCTCCGCCTGTAGCTCGGTGGTTAGTGCCACCTGCATACTCCTCAGTGAGGTTGACCAAAGGCTCGGCCACAGGGGGTTCGGGTATGGGGATGGTTATGGACATGGGCGGCTCAGGTAAGGGCATCCCCACAGACACGGGGGACTCGGGCAGGTGGGCGGGGCTGGCTTCGGCGGACAATGCAGGCACATGTTGGGTACTGGGGGCTTCGATGGTGTCCTCGGCGGGGCTGCTGAAGAGCTCCTCCCTGCTAGCCATCTGGCGGCGTTTGCGTAGCTGATTGGCCCTCTGCTCCCAAACGGACATGTTGACTTTTCTCCGCCTCTCGCGGCGGTTGGCGAAGGCGTTAGAGCTGTTGAGGGGCTGCTCATCTGGGGCCGCCATCGCTCCATCTGGATCATCAGGGAAGGTAGGTCGGCCTCGGTGGATGGCGCGTTTTCTGTAGAGGTAGGGTCTTCTTCTACCACTAAAGAGCACAATACACACAATATAAATACTTGGCAGCAAACAACCCAATCAAGAACTAGTTTGACATTTTGGACACTTGAGTGAGACGACTGATTCTTATCGAGTATCTATTGAAACCTAATGTAGCTTAGCCAAGCACAGCATATACAGTGAGAGAGAGAAACACCTAGCCGGCTTCTGCCTCAAAAGTTAAATGTTAGGTGCTAGATTATATGAAAATGACTCTCTGAATTCACTATTGCCGAGTCCATGAAGCAAAACCAGAGCACAGTGTGCTGTTTTGTTTTTGACTGAATGAGCCAAGTCCCGCTAGTTGTTTCCCTGTGCGAAGCCAACAGATTTCAGAACAAGTTCTACTTGTCACTATTTCTTAAATGCAAGCAGATTTTCCAAAAGGTCAAACTACTGCTTCAGTGGTGGAAAACAACATTCAGACTAATATTCATGTAGCATACCAGATATGCAAGAAATAAAACAAACAAACAAAAACTCAAATTTGCCAGAAAAGATTAGGCCTTTTCTGTGACTCTAAAACTGTAATGGGGGAAATATGTGAATAGTCCAAGCTAAAGAAATAAAGGCATCCAAAAAAAGAAGAAAATATGAGGTTACCTGGGAGATAATAAAACCCACAAGACCACAAACGGGAAAGTGCAGGATTAACACAAAAGCATAGTGTCAAATCGAAAGAACAGAATCTCAACAAGTGTTTCAGGGAGACATTTCTAGAGAAGAAGACAGTTGCATACAGTTTTACTTACTGTAATTGTGATTCTGTTGTTGTCCATGTAATAAATGAGTGATGATTTGAAAACAACACATTAGTTTTACAACATACACAGAACAGTGGGGACACAGTCCAAAACGTGACCTCCAATGAACATTATGTGCAATTTTACACAGTTTTTCATGAAATGGCCACTTCAGTAAATGGATGCATTTTAAATAATCTGCATGATTATTATAGCATCTAAGGTGAGATGTGCTCTTGTGGGGACCAAATTTCATTTTGGCCTGTGCCACTTTCCAACAGGCATAAAACGAGACAACGTGATGGAATAGCAAAACACATTAAAACACCGCAAAATTATCGATACAGTACATCCAACAAACAAATGACACAATGAGAGAGTCTTAGCACATCGTTGAAATTGCTGCATTGAAAATAACCGACTGCGCATTGAACCCCCCCCCCCAAAAAAAACCAAACAAATAAAACTATATGAAGTTTAAGGGGTGCAGTCTACATTGAAAATAATGGTGTGTTGAATTAACTCAATTTTATTTCATCAACTAGTTGGAGGAAATAAAACCACATGGATCAAGATACATTTTTTTTAAGTACACTATAGTCTACTTTAAAAGTGTCTAAATCTAAATCCAGATGATTCGAGTGTGTGCCCAGCCCGCTTAACAAAATAAAGGAACACACCTTTGGAGGAGTAACAAAGGTGTGTTTTATGTACAGTATGTATATGTGTATATATATATATATATATATCCATTCATCCATCCATTTTCTGATCCGCTTTATCCTCGCCCGATCCGCCGGAGCCTATCCGAGCTGTCTTCGGGCAGTAGGCAGGGGACACCCTGAACCGGTTGCCAGCCAATCACAGGGCACACAGAGACGAACAACCATCCACGCTCACATTCATACCTAGGGACAATTTAGAGTGTTCAATCAGCCTGCCGTGCATGTTTTTGGAATGTGGGAGGAAACTGGAGTACCCGGAGAAAACATATATATATATATATGAAATTAAATTCAATTAAAAAACTGATTTAAAGCAATATTAAGTTAATGAAAAAGCTCTAAATGTGAGTTTTCATATTTGTTGATGCATCCAAATATTTGGTACTGATTTGTAAATTAGTTCAATAAAAGCATGCAAAGCTAATGTGCACAGCCTGAGCGGAAGCCATGTCCATGCTTGGATGAGACACTGTTAAATTTTTTTTGGGAGAGTGAGGGGGGCACGAGCGTCATTGTTTTTTTCCGGTGTGACGCTGCAATCATTAATGGGATATCTACCTTCCAAAGTGTGTCTTCTCCCACTAGAGCCTCACAGACTGACTAAATAGCTGCAGTCTGACTTGAGCGGATCATGAGGTGCCAGGTCACTGTCAGGCCAAATTCATGACCAATCTCCGAGCAAAATAGAAAAAAATCTTCAGCGTTCATTACACATCTAGTGGTGTTCAGGATCCATTCAGAACACATCAAATGAAGCAACGGGGGATACAAGTCAATTTTTTTGCTCCCATCCTGGCATGGTCACGTGTTTATGTTAACCCTTAACTTACTCAGATATTAAGCCATCTCTGCCTCTGGCATACCGTTGGTTGAAGAACTCTTCCTCCTCCTCTTCATCCTAGCAAAGTGAATGGGGAGGTCGTTTGATTCAAGACGCACATTCAATTGCATTTTAGGGAGGAAGCGCCCTTCACATGGGCATTTAGAGAACAGCAAAAGGAGGCGGTAAAGATCAAACCTTTGTCAGTTCCTGTGCATTGGCCAGATTATCCACAGCGATGGCCAAAAAGACATTGAGGAGTGTATCTGACAGAGACAGCGTTAAGAACAAATGCCACTGACTTATTTGCATGACACGAGTATTCTATCTTTACCATCTTATCTTTACCTTTTTTTTTTTTTTTTTTTTTAGAAAGCTTTCAGTTTTCTGGAGGTATTTGCTCAGACCCGCAATTCCGAAGCGTGTTATTGCTTTTCTCAATGCAAACACTTAAATCGCTACGAGAAAATTGGACTTTTTACTGCTCCCAAAACCAAAATCATGCAGAGAGATGCAACCATGCGGCAAATATGGCAGAGTATTGCTGGAAGGTCCGAGCACCAAGACAAGCATCCTATGCTTCTCACAGCCGCGAGGGAGCATGCTTGCATGATACGCTGGAATCAAGAGAAAACAACACAATACTTTGTGAGATTTGTGTCCTGAATTCCATTCCCATCCCAACTACTCATGGCACTTTCTGTACATTAAAATCGAGACTATTTCCAGTTTCGCTATGACGAAACAAGTGAGAACTCATTGTACTCTTCAGTGTCATCAAGGATACAGTTTCCAAACAGGGTGAGCACAATGAAGTAGATGGACGACCACATGCCGTACTGCACGCCTCCTTGGGAGCGAATGCCGTTGTACATCACTTCATTCCAGTCTTCACCCGTCAATATCTGCAAGTTGATGAGCAGAGTATTTAGTTTGACTAAACATGAGAGCCACTGAGTGGCATCAAGAATTCTGCATGTGTCAGGAGAACGTTTTAAGATATGAATTTGAATGTTGACAAGACTCGGTAAAGATACATTTTTCTTTTGTGGAGACCCTATCAAGCAAAAAATAATAATACTGCGATTTTGACAAACAAGACACATGAATGACATCTTTTGGTCAAGGTCAAAGTTTTGATACAGCTCTTCTATTAGATGTCACCTCCGTCTTATGTTGTGACTGGCAAGTGGAGCGGACTTGCAAATATAGTTAGGAAAACACAACTAACAACAAGTAAGCATAGCAGGTTGCGAGAATGAAGCCTACGTTGTGTTTGTGGCAGCTCCGATGGGGATTTAGTTCATGTGTATGATGGTGATGCGCGCATATGTGTGCACGGACGTGTAGGCGGGCAGCGGAGGCGAGGTCGGGACGGCGAGCGAGTTTTTTAATCTGTGCCCGGTGTGAGAAATCTCCCAGGGTGCAATGTGTCATGGAGGCAGAATGCGGAAAGGAGGAGGGGGAACCGAACCTGAAAGACTGTCATGATCGCAGCTGGAAACGTGTCAAAGTTGGTGGGAGTGTAATCTTCAAAGATGAACCTAGAGGGGAGGAAGATGGAGAATCAAAGCATGGGCAACCGAGGAGGGGGAAGATGCTCAGCTATTTTCATTTCCTCTGCGCCTCCATGAGGAACGTCAATGAAGCTTCTGCACTATACAGCTCAGCTCTACTCGCCAAGGTTTGAGACAGTCCATTTGAAAATACAACACACACCCTGGGTTTTGTCTTTGGCGAGAGGTTCGTAGATAGCTTAAATGATGATGCGTGACTGAGGGGCCATATAGGACCGATCACTTCCAAACCGAGATGACATTTTAAACACGGATGAAATGCATGCGTACGACTGAACATCCTAGTACAGTGGTTCTTAACCTTTTTAGAGGTACCGAACCCAACCAGTTAATATGCACATGCATCGAACCCTTCATGAGTGAAAAATATACAGTATATTTTTTACAAATTCAAGATATTAAAAAAAATGCATTTATTAAAAACAGAAAAGAGTAAATACAATTTCAAGAGATACGTATCCTTTATTTTTTATTTTTATTGTACTATCACGACAGTCACACATTGACTACTAAGCGAACTAAATTTCCCCCAGCACTGATTGGACAAGCAATGTAATGTGATCATCTGCAGCTAATGATAGCCAAGCGGGCGTGTCATAACTAATTGACATGTAGAGTTGGGTGTGTCTTAACCTCCATGGCAGACCAATTCACCGAACCCCTGGGGTTTGATCGAACCCAGGTTAAGAACCACTGACCTAGTATCTTAATACATGTCATTTTTCATAATCCACATTTCAATGCACGTATAAAAGATAAAGCCTACAACAACAAAGGGTTTGAATAATCCCCCAAAATAACCAAATACCGTCTTGCTTTTTTCCAGCCCCAAAAAGCGCTCGTGCACAAAAATACCATTCAAGGACAGCGCAAAGCTGCTGAACAGCAAACCAACATTAACTGCAAGAATTCATTTTGTGCATTTTTCACAAAAATCAACTCACTCAAAATTTTAATATTGAAGTACTAAATTCCTCCCGCGTGTCATTCCAAAGGCACAAAAAATTAGTAGGCCTACCCACATTCTAGTCGAGAGCATTATAAGACCAAAACTAAGCCATGTCTGCCATCTGCTGGTGAATGGTGATATCACAACTCAGAACTATGCAGTCTCTTTGTGTGGCACAGAGGTTGCGGACCGCGATACTCTTCTGTAGACTGTTGCTGGCGCACAGATACGGTATATGCACAAGAGAATCCTGGAGATCCACCCTCTGACATGTTGGGTTAATGATCCTATTAGAATATCCTAGGTTAAAAGCCGCTTTGTCATTTGATTCACCCCCAGATGAATCACTGTAATCTGAGAGTATTTACAAGGAGAGTGCCTCCTTGTTAGAAGAGAGTTTTGTATGCAAATGCACAGAAACACACTAAAGTGCAAATCAGGTGCCCTTTTTAATATTTTCAGTGCGCATATGCGGCACTCATGTCCAACCCTGAGTATAAAAGGTCTTCTGACCAACGGGCTGCTACAGATTGCCCTCATTATTACTGAGCCGCTTCATAACCACAAACATAATTACTGCACACGGGAAGTTAGGAAACAACCTTGGATCGTGAGCCACGTGCTGCTAGTGTGATTGCATGTTGCGGCCCGTTCCGATAAATTTGCGTAATGGAGGAAGGTTGTCATTTTGTACCCTTAAACATTAAATTGATGAATCACACTTGAAACATAGAGCAATACTAACCGAATGTGTCAACGCGAGTGGCGGCAAGCGGATACGCAGTGGAAAAGGGGCATCGCTAGCAACAAGCTAAGACCGCTACGTCCTACCGTCCTCCGAAAAGTTGCATTCCCAGCAGAGCAAACACCACGATGAAGAGGAACAGCAGGAAAAGCAGACTGATGATGGACTTCATGGAGCTCATGAGCGACACAACCAGGTTCCTGAGAGAGGCCCAGTATCTGACAAAGACAAAATACAAACTCTAACATGAAAAGTACAAATTGTTGAGGGGGCGTGGTGGTGTCTTGCTTACTTGGTAATCTTGAAAATCCTCAGAAGTCTCAGTGCCCTCAGCACGCTGATGCCAAACGACATGCCAGGCCGGAAGAAGCCATAAACCACCTCGAAGATGCTGCCCACAATAACCTGCAAAAAAAAAAATAAAGTTCAACTGCCATTGTAGTTTGGCTGCCATACAAAGTACTGACTGACACCACAAAATTTCTCATTTTGCCATTCACAAAATCCATTTGAAAACCTGAAATGTGAGCTATTTAAAGAGGGTACATTATGGAAAATTGAGTTTTTATTGTTTTTATACACATGATATAGCTGGAGTGTCAGCATGGTTCAATGTTTGCTAACCGTGTTTCCAGCATTCACTTTTGATGACCAGCACATCCTAAAAAGTTTGGCCAAGTCGCAGATGTGAAGGCGGGGGCCATTTGTGTTGGGTGAACTGCATTCATTGACCGATTAATGTGTTTGTGTTTTGAGCTTTCGTTCATGTTCGGGCCGGTCCGGCGGTTGCTCATCATGGCGTACGTGCATATGTGCGCGAGTGCTTGGTTGGGCACCCGCGTGCAAATGTGTGTGTGTGTGTGTGCTTGCACGTGCACGATCGGATCATGGGAGGTTGGTCGCTTCAAAAGTCGATCTTTGGGCAAAAAAAGTGTGTGTGCGCGTGCGCGCTAGGATGGGATGCCCATGTGTATGTGGCTCTTTGCAGTCACGCAGTAGAAAAAATGGCTCTTAGTCTCTAACTGGTTGGCCACCCCTGTGCTAGGGTATGTGCTTTGCAGTTTTCATGAGATTCAGGGCGCTAGCTAAGCGCAGCATACTTTGCTCTGACACTCGTTGTTATGGTCATGAAATGAATGAAATCCATACACATCATTGGACCAACAACACAGAGAGTATACAGTATAAGGCAAGTGTAATGTTAATAATTACTTATTTTTGGTGTATTTTGACAAAGAATGAGGACACCTGGGACCTGTTTTATATATATATATATATCTCAAGAAGTCCTATCAGTGGCTAGAGAGGGCTGACCTGAAGGACAGCACAGAGGCACTCATCCTGGCTGCTCAGGAGCAGGCCCTGAGCACCAGAGCCATCGAGGCCCAGATATACCACACCAGACAAGACCCAAGGTGTAGGTTGTGCAAAGAGGCACCTGAGACGATCCAACACATAACTGCAGGGTGTAAGATGCTGGCAGGGAAAGCCGACATGGAACGCCATAACCAGGTGGCCGGCATAGTCTACCGAAACATCTGTGCGGAGTATGGACTGGAAACCCCAAGGTCAAAATGGGAAACACCTCCGAAGGTGGTGGAGAAGGACAGAACGAAGATCCTGTGGGACTTCCAGATCCAGACTGACAAGATGGTAATGGCGAACCAACCAGATGTCGTGATCATAGATAAAGGGCAGAGGAAAGCCGTTGTAGTGGATGTAGCGGTCCCAAGTGATGGAAACATCAGAAAGAAGGAACACGAGAAACTCGAGAAATACTCAGAGAGGAGCTGGAGAGAGCCTGGAAGGTAAAGGTGACAGTCGTGCCTGTGGTGGTCGGAGCACTCGGGGCAGTGACCCCCAAACTAGATGAGTGGTTGCAACAGATCCAAAAAAGTGCAGTGCTGGGAACAGCAAGGATACTGCGCAGAAGCCTCAAGCTTCCTGGCCTCTGGTAGAGGACCCGAGCAGAATGGAGGACGGACACCACCCGAGGGGTGAGACGAGGAATTTTTTATATACAGTATATATACATTACGTCTCGTATAAACGTAGGGCTAACATGTATTCTTTCATCGTCAGAAATCACAGGACACTCACGCCACAGTCGAAGCAGTTGAAAGACGAATGGAAGTAGAGACGGAAACCCAAACCATACATCTTCAGGAACATCTCAGCTAGGAACAACCCGAGGAACACAAATTCCGCATAGTCTGGAGAGAAGAAAACAAACAAGCCATGAGATCAAAATAAATGCCATCTGCCACTCAAGAAGTGGCGACCCACAGAGGAAGATGGTGAGCCAGTCGGGTTGGTTGTGGTGCACGATGGCCACGCAGATGGTGTTGAGAGCCACCAGGCTAAGCACCATCAGGTAGAACGTGTCCGTCTTCACCATGCGGCGGATGGAGATGCGCAACATGCGCTCTTTGCGACGCAAGTAGGCGGCCGGACCACGCCGACCGCTGCGGAAGTTCATCCTGGAGCGGGACATGCCTGTCAGACAGAGATGGGGGCATGAGGAAAGGGCACCGTTTCTTTAGCTATTATGCACAACATAATTCAAGAGACAGAAAGTTACGAGGCGAGGAAAAGGCTCACTGGCAGTGGACATGTCCGTGTACTTGTCATCGCCCGGGGCTCCTCGACGTGCGCCTGTCTTCTTACTCGCTCTCTTCAGCACTTTTGACATGAAAACTCTCGTTTAATGACGAGTTTTAATAATTGACATTCAGAAAATAGAGTAACAAAGAAAGTATTAGGCTCTCTATTCTCTTCAACGAGGCCATCCAAATATTTTCATTTGAGGGCTGCATACAGAAACATGAAGGATGAAAGGGCCACTTCAAAATTGAATAAATTGCGGTAAGGTGAACATTTTTCACTTGAGTGTGATTAATGAAACGTCTTCATAAATCATCCATCAAGCACAAAGTGGAAGAAATTATTTTTGCCTCTAAAACTGAATTATCATTCTTATCCTTGAAGATAAATGGTGTTATTTTTTTAATCATAAATTGTTCACTTGTATCTTCCATTGTAGAGAAAAGTTCTACCATCCACCCTTCCTCATTCTGTCTAACTTCCTTTTTTTTTTTTTTTTTAACTGATCTTGCAGCCCTTGTCAAATGTCATTTTTAGTGTTTCTTTTTTTGGGGGGCGCTCACGACGCGGGCCACTGAAAAATGGATGGCGGGCAACACATGACCCCCGGGCTGTAGTTTGGACACCACTGCTCCACAACTTAGGTGGTATACAGACATACTGAAAAGTAGGTTGTTCAATATTCACAATCGGAAAATCCTCCCCGATGTGATCAACACAGAGCTAGGCTAAGCCACGGACTCGTTGACTATGACGGAAATGCTAGCGTGTCAGGAAATGAGCTAAAGCTGTCGCTGTTGCCTGACACAAATAGAGGAGCAACTAGTGTTTTGTGTCTTGGTGTAACGTGTCTCCTAAGTCATTTCCCACAATAAAAAAGAAATCACAAGGAGAAAAGTTTGTAGTCACAATGTAGTTCCAAGATAAGCTAAATGTTAGCCTAGCTTCTTCAATATTCTTGTTTCCAAACACTATTCACATGTATGTGGTTGGCTGTGCTGGTTAGCCCGATTATCCCACGTCGTATGACGGAGGTAAATACGCACAAGCCCATTTTCATCTTTGGGGTCTATCACGATTTCAAAAAAAGTTCTTGGAATTCCTTGGAACAAAATTAGAATGAAATAAAATTCGATCAATCTTTTTTTTTTTCTTTTTTTAATGGTTGGTTTATAAACACATTTCTTGAATTTTATACGCAGGTTACAGTAAGGCTTAATCCTATGATCCCAAAATGGCCATTGGACCAAAAAAAAACATTTAAAATGACTGGATTGATGTGACTAGAATGTTATGTCAATTTTAGGAATACATTTTGTACACTTTGTCACTGTTAATCCAAAGTGAAATTAAAATTTGCAAATATAGTCAGTGGGCAGTGATTATATTTTAGGTAGAATCAATAACAGTTACTATAAGTAAAGTGAGACCGAGTCCTTGACTCTTTACCATCTAATGCCGATCTCCCCGAATTCTTGTTCTCCTCTGCCAGCATCACCTCCTCTGTCGAGACAGATCAAGTGAAAGTTTCAAACAGAATTTCCACAAATAATGGCTGGAGGCTCAACTGCAGATGACGGGAAGGCATCTAACAGGAGTTTAAAACAAAAGAAAAGTATGTCATGGAGAAATGCGGAGAAACGGCGAGACACGAGGTAGGCTGGCTGAGGTTAATCAATAGCGTCGCTTCCCGCAATACAACCATGGACGCGCACAACATTATGAAATGATCACGTGTCGGAGTCGAGTGGAACGCTAATCGGTGAACATGCCTGGAAGATCATTCTCTGCGCAGGGGACTTGTTTAATACATACAGTAAGACTCTACCCTTGACGACTGTTTGCGGGCTTCAGGGAGTGCTGCTGTTTTGGTTAGCAACAGAATTCAACTGAGCTACAAACTGAGGTGCAGTCTTTGCCATATAAAACTGGCATTGTGGAAATTAACTGCTGATAAATAGTCACGGTCAATTATGTTGTATGCCGTCTTCTTGGAAGATCGATAGCCCACGGAATTTTTCGCGGAAGGAAGATTTAGCCTTTTGCTGTTGATGCAAATCAGGGATGGGCAACATTAAATGCTTGAAGGAGTCATGAGTGTTCAGCAGTATGACTGGTTGGTGGTCGGGGGGTGGGGGGGTAGCAGGGGGCACAGACGACCACACACTTCTTAACCACTCTCTTGCAACAAAATGACCATTCAAGGAGGCCACAAAGCTGCTGATACTGTGTTACAATGTAAAACCACAGTCGATCCCTGCAGTTCAGCAGCTGCGGACTTGCATATTTGCAGATTTTTTTGGGTTTCCTTTTCTTAGAATATTCTTTCCGATTTTTTTTATTATTTCCTGTATTTTCTGTGATTCCCCCCCCCCCCCCCCCAATTGCCCTGGTTTTACATGGAAAATATGCATAGAATGTTTATCAGCGTTTCGGGAAGAATATTTTGGGTTTGTGAAATCATTTGGTTCTTTTTAAATTACGGAATGAATGGGTCACTCAGAGTCCAAAGCTGCCCATCCCTGATATACAGTTCATCTCCCCTCTGATGCGTATGGTTGCCTTCAGGTAATTGCCAGGGTCCCCTGCCTCATTTGCCAGCATGTACCGTACCAGTCCTAACAATGATAACCATCCATCCACCTATTTTCTGACCCGCTTATCTCATTTTTTTTCCTGTGCGAGGGAACCATTTGTGAATGCTGCACTCGGTGACTAATTGGGCCAAGTGCCTATTAGTCTATTTGAGGAAATACGGTACACGCTGAGTGGCCGGTTTCGATTTTGGGAGCGAGGCTGGCACTGATGTAAACGCTCAGAGGCCCGTGTGACCTCCTTGATAGAAGGAGCTCTCATTCCCTTCGCAGTGCTCGCAATATCTCTCACTCTCGCTTCCCACACTCTCCCCCCCCCACACACACACACATGCGCGCACACAAAATTCACATGCATACTTGTGCACACATTTACTGTAAAGCCAGTGAGTCAGTATCACCTTTTCGTCACCCTCTACTTGCGTGGGAGACGGCCAGTGCAGACGTCGTTATCGCGCTTGTGTGTGCAGCCCTACGGCACAGACGCCCGGCGATATCCGAAAATGACGTCGGGTGAGTTAAGCTCGAGAAGAAAATGGCGAGCGCAGTTCCAGGTGTGCATGGCAGAGTGTTGCCGTACCTGCCCTGTCTATCCAGGCGCGGTAGCCGTTGAGTTCACGTTCCACCTGCTGCTGCCTCCGCAGCTTCATGAAGGCCCGCCTGTTCTCCACCCGCTCCCTCTCCTTGGCGAACTCGCTGAGGAGGGATGTGATAACAAGGAAAAAAAAAAAAAAGAAAGCGCCGGTCATCTACAATGGTGAGTGACGTAAACACACGGAGGAAGTGGTCACACTCACCCGGAAAGCACTCCCAGCACCAGGTTGAGCACAAAGAAGGAGCCGATGATGATGAGTGGGATGAAGTACATCCAGTTCCACGTGGGGCCCAAGGCATCATTTGTCTGAAATTGCATTCATTATATACCAGGTATACAACGATAACTCATATTTTATGTTTAAAATGGGATTCCTTTGTACGCAAATACCTAAGAAGTACCACTTTTTGGTGCGGTACCACGCATGCAACTTAAGATCAACCGAATTTCTCAGATTTATGTTAGTACGGCTGTGAGACACTGCAATGTCTATTTCAACATTTGTTGCTAGGTAAACTTTGTCAGGCACCAAGTAAAAATAACATATTTATTTCACGTCTGAAGACTTCTCACATGAATTTGCATTCATATCATTGTATAATTCAAACAATAATAATTTGTTCTTTAGCAGAGTTTATGGAGCGCGAGGGTATATTTCAATGTTATTTTATTAAAACAGTAAAATGCAAGGTTGATTTTACTGTATGATAGAACTATTTAAAAAACATTTATAATATTTTGTCAGGATAATAATTATTCAACATCAATCAGAAATATGAGACATTATACAGTTGTACAGCTTGACCTCACAAATGAATCGGTGCTCCGATTCAAATATAAAATATAAATATATGATCACACATCGCTAATACGTACAGTAATTACATTTAGATAATATCCTCTTCAAATTATACCACGGAGTGTTACATTTTACATTTTTAATGAATAATGCACATTTAATACTTAACTTTAAGAACATTCACCGACACCGTTCACTGTACACACTTACGTTGTAGAGAACAGCCGTCCATCCTTCCATGGTGATGCACTGGAAGACGGTGAGGACGGCAAAGAGGATGTTGTCAAACTGCGTGATGCCATCATTGGGGCCGATCCACGTGTCGTTGCAGTCGTATCTTTCCGGACACTTCCGTACGCCGCATGCAAACGCCAATTCGGATGAGTCGACCGTCTCGTTGTCTGGAAAAATAATACCCGAGCGTTACTATGGGTCGGAAAGCTAGATTCCCACAGCACTGACCTCACCGGGGTCCTGAGCATGCGCAGACGGATACACGTGAGGAGAGCATCGGCTGTCATTGTTGCATGTCATATACATTAATGCCGCTCATGTTCGTTCCTCCATCTGTCGAATATCACAGAGTATCCACTCCACTGTTGGACCCTCGCAAAACCCTCTGCTGTTGTTATTGTCACTTAGGGTGCTACAGTAAAAATATTCAAGGCCATTCCTCCCAACCACGCCCTACCAGGTCTCACTGTCACTGCCCACGTGAGCATCGAAGTCCCCCCAGCAGAACGAGGGAGTCTCCAGCTTCAGTGCTCTCCAGCACACCCTCCAAAGACTCCAAAAAGGGTAGGTACTCTGAAATGGTGCATAGGCACAAACAATATTCAGGAACCTTCTCCCCACTCGAAGGCGGAGGCTTCCCTCTCATCCACCGAGGAGAACCCCAATGTACAGGCACCAAGCCGGTGGGCGATAAGAATGCCCACACCTTCTCGGCACCTCTCAACTTGGGCGACTCCAGAATGGAAGAGTGTCCAACCCCTCTCAAGAGGACCGGTACCAGAGCCCGCGCTGTGCGTGGAGACGAGCCCGACTATATCTAATCACTATATCTAGTCGTGGGTGCCCTGTGAGCTGGGCGGCAACAAAGGGCCTCGGCGGTCCACTCCTGGGCCACAGAAACAAACTCGAGGGACATGGAATGTTTTTGTGACATTTTCCTATTTATCATTTACATTAAATGCATTAAAAAGCACATTAAACACATTAAAAGCTAGGACATGACGAGGACAAAGTTTATTGTGAAATCTAGAATTCAATTTTTTGTCCTCACACATTGTCAATTCTCAGATTTTTTTTCTTAAATAAAGAAAGCGTCCAATGTGATAGGCAATATATATATATACACGTATATATACAGTATATATATATATATATATATATTCAGTCCAGAAATGTGCAGTGCTGGGAACAGCAAGGATACTGCGCAGATATATATCTATAGATATATATATTGTTCAGAAATGACTGTGTCAAATTTCTGTTTTTATTTTTTCCCTTCATTGAACTTTCCTGCATTTTGTTTTTGCTGAAAAAGAACACGTTCAAAATGATCACCTCACAACAAATATAAGACATTTACGATAGGATACCAATTGTTATTCAACTATTGTGCGTGTTCAGGGAATCCAATACAAAACCAAAACATTTCTCCTCCTTCATTGCACTTCTCTTTCTGAGGGGGAAAAAAAACAAGTGGTGAAAAAAAATGTGATACCTTAAGTGCAAACAATCACGAAAGCCTGTAGTTAAAAAAAGATGCCACCCAGTGCATAATAAAGTCTTTTGCTTCCAGGTTTTTGTGAGCGCGTCCACCGAGCTGCTCTGCATGTCCGCTTGCGCTGTGGGCGCTGGTGGGCGGGCAGATCCCAGCCAGCTTGCTTGTTTGCGCCGCTAAGTCACATGGCCGACAGCGCGACACAAGAGAGGATCGGGTGAGGCAGAGACAAAGAAGTACGGCTGCCGACTGTTCAACGAAACCACAGCAGTGTATAAACCATTGGAACTGAAACGACGGTATTGATTTCCTTGTGCGAGTATCAATTCGATATGATACTGACTTGGTCGCAATATTATTGATATTTGAATTGATCTGCCAATTGCGAACACTTATAAACATCAAGGATCGCAAAGAAAACGGTCTCCTTCTCTGTTGGCCTAAGTAAGGTCAAATTTCTGCAGTCTGTTTCCCAAAATATCAGGGCGACGGTCTGAGAAAAACATGCCGCCTTGAACGCATCAGTCAGAACGAGTCAGCCTGACAAACATGGCGGAGAATGAGCGACTCCTCTCTTTACTGCTTGAGGGGGAGACCATTTTTATCCAAAAGTAGACTAGAAGCAGCAAGCAAATTGGCTCCAAATGAGGACGAGCACCACACAAAATGGATTGACGGCTAATCTAATAGCTGAAATGTTCCAATAGCACGTAAATTGTCTGCTTTCAAACTCCAGTGTAACTCAACAATGGACCAGCAGTTAATTAATCAGAGCTGCAAAATAGACTGTGGGATGTAAAGACAGAATCAAAACACGTTTGCTAATGTGTGCGCACGTGCCAGTGTCCAAACAACATGTGCACGCCCACCGGTACCCAAAATGTTCTCTGGTGTTTCATTTTCTGACACGTAACGATCATGATGTAACCCACTGGCCACAGCATTAGGTCCAGCGGAAGAATTTAAGAGAACCAACACGAGCAGGTGTGTATTGGCACACCGGAGCGTACCAAGGATGTCGAGAGATGGCAGGCAGGTGTGGTGAAGCTTCCCACTGTAGAACTCCAGGCCGATGATGGCAAACATGAGAATGGCGAAGAAGAGGAGCAGGCCGATCTGCAGCAGAGGGATCATGGCCTTCATGATGGACTTGAGTACAATCTGCAGGCCTGAGGGCAAACGCAGGATGACTTTTGTGTGCGAACAACATGAATATAGTTTCATCTAGCACAGTAAATCAACTCAAAGGCTATTGAGCAGAAACAGTCATCGGAAAAAAGGTTGCGCTGTGGTTGACTCAGTGTCTCCAACACAGGAAATAATCACATGCCTAACAATGTAGGTTTACAATTTAGATCCATACGTCTTTTATTTTATTTTTAATTTTCCATCGACCTGGTTTTGCCAGTATTTTTTGGGATATAGATAAAAAGATTCTTCCAACTTACATTTGTACTTTGGATCTTTACAATATAGCAATTAAAATACAAAAAAAATGAAATACAAAAATGAAAAAAAAATACAACAAAATATAAGCAAAAACATCTAAAAAAAATTAAAATTTCAAATTAAGATACAAAATCCTATCGAAATGACGGATTGCATGACAGAAAAATGATTGTGTTACGCACAATGTAGGAAATGTTTCATCATGGATACAAAAATGTGTAAAAATACAACAAATGACAAATTCTGTTTGTTTTAATTAAGATTGAAAAAAATCATGAAAAAGTTATTCAAATTTCATTTCAAAAATAATTTGAAAATTAATTTAAATGTATGCAGCATTCATACTTAAATATATTAGTGCACGGTGTTCTAATATGCAATAACAATATTATACAAATTAAATATTAAATCATGTCTATCAAATATTTTGTGATTGGAATAAAATGTGCTCTATATGCTGGGACAACAGGACATAATAATATACAATACAATACACTATAGCAAAAACAGAATCATGATAAATAGATTAAAAAAAGAAAAAGAACCAAATATGTGAAATTTATAAAAATTCTTTTGTGTTAGATAAAAATGCAGTAAGACAGGTAATTAGATATATTTTGACAAAAATGATAAAAGATCCTGATGAAAATGTAATTTTTCCATCTCATTGAATATATAAGGATTGTATTGAATCATTTTACATTTTAACATTGGCATGTTTACCTTTATGATTTTAATGATGCCAAATGCCAAATGCTTGGCGGAGGTCTACGCCTCAGTCCCTTAGTGCTACAGAGATGTATGAAACAGGACCGGTGTTGGAAATGACTCACTGGGGATGCCGGAGACAAGCTTGAGGGGTCTCAAGACTCGCACGGCCCTCAGGGTACGAAGGTCCACGGGGATGTTCATGTGCGCTCCTGCCGTTGCCAAAATCCTAATGGACGGACGAGAAACTCATTGTCACTTGTTACCCCTCATGCTGCTGGTCTGCGATAGAAATGGAATATGCAACCGAGACAAAAAGATTCTCTGTGCTCTGGTGAGTTGAACACTTTTTGTCCGTGGTGCCTGACACACTCCAAAGATAAAAATAGACCAAACAAAGAGGTGTAAGTCCTCATATGAATGATTAAGGTTTCCTTTTGCGGGAAAGCTCATATGCATTTTTCACATGATGCAAGCCAAGTGTGGAGCGGATGAATGGTGGTGAGGCACAATTTGCATTTGGCAAGGCGAGAGACTATATACACATACAGAATATATGGGGGGGGGGGGGGGGGGTTCCCTCGACAAAGAGCACATCCGACATTACATATGCATAAAATACACCTGGCAGGCATTGCTATACTCACATCTCTCCCTACCCTCATACACACATTGACGTACTGTACCGCCACCTACACACAACAAGCCATACGTAAGGCAAAAAGTATGATACCGGTCGTTTGTTTTTTGTTTTTTCGGTGGTCAACATCTACTTTTAAAATAGTTCAGCCATTCTCATGGCCAGTGTGCAAAATTATACAGATACATATGCAACGTTCCTGTATTTGTGTGGGATAACACTTGGCATGTTAAGATGGACCCCTTTTACCCTTTTAGGTACGGGAGTGTGTGTGCGTTTGAGGATAGAAGGCGTCACATGGCAGCGACTCAAGCGCGGGCCCACACAGAAGCTCTCCTGTGGGCAATGGGAGCGAGCAGAATGACAGTATAAGTGTGCGCGTGAGTGTGCGAGTGAGACAGTGACGAGCGACACCCGGGAGGAGCGGTAGAGTGGGATTCAGTAGACATAGCCTTTACTCCAGATGTAGGGGTCGCAAAAGCCAGCAGGCAGGGTCGCCACTTCAAAGATGCGCTGAGCTGTATATAGTGCTTTGGTAAATTTATTTTACAACCTAGCCGGGTCACAATATAAGAAACAGCTCACAGTAGTCAGGATGCAGTGTTTCTGTACACCACTAAATAATATGTGTGTGTAAATTAATTAATAATTCAATAAAGTACTCAATATGGAGTTCCACAGGGTGCATTTCTAAGTCCCATTTCATGACAATTGGTCGTTTAAAAGTGCGAGATGAATAAAGTTTAGTTGAATTGAGTGAGACACGCCGGCATAATTTAATTACAACATACAATAATTCTTCATTCTAATGATAAAGTCTATACTTAATTTAACTTTCTGTTGGGAAGGGGTTGAGGGCATTGGTAAGAATGAAGGCGGTCAAGGGCCTCAGTATGTCTGCCCCCTCAAAACTGACCCAACCCCTGAAATGAAGTACCGTTGTTGAGGACCTTTGCAACCTCTGGTTATTTGTGATCTCAGTGACTGCTAAGCTAGCTAGCTAGTGACTTCACACAATCCTGAACTCAGTTACAAGTCAAACAATCACAAATATGGTGTTCCACAATTTTTTCATTCAAAAAAAAAAAAAAGCTTGGCGGGGGTCTTTAGAGTGTTTATTTATGTATTTATTTTAGCTATTTAATATTTTTTATATTCCAATATGAGTGAGTGCTTGGCCCTTCTTTGTGTAGATGAAGCAGTTTTGCAAACTGGCTGCAGAGAGGCTGCATTAATTACATGCAGCCTCTCCCACACACCTCCACCTACACTCCCAAGGCCGCCAACATTAAGCACAGCACTGCAGTTGCCATTTGAGCGCAGCTCAGCGTATGCGCGTTGGCCTCCTGCGCGGACACATTAGCGGCTTTCATGCAAGCTAAAGAACACCAAGTCATTTATGTGATGCTATTGGATTTGAAATTATGTACCATTTCAACTTTTAGACTACCAGTATATTATCAAACAATGTTACCTGAAAGAGTAAGAAATTTGGCTCAGTAATTAAAACACAAAACGTTTGGCGAGAGCAAACATTTAAAAGTTCAGACAAACGTCTATTATATTTTTATTATTATATATGTACATACTGTTTATTTTTACACACATAATGTTTACAGTTAGGTGAAATAAAGCCAATATTGATAAGTCACAGTTTATACAGAAATTTACTATTGGATACATTTTTATATATCATTGAGCAAAAAACAATAATAATAATAATATACATAACTTTGTCCTGCACACTCTTGGTTGATCTCATAAAATATCTTTTAACAAAATAGCAAAATTGTCACACTATTGTGAAGGTCAATTGCCCATGCCAGTCTGATTATCAGCCCCACCCTGATTGTTTCCTCTTATTACCCCTTTCATTTGTGTCGCAATAGTCCTGTCTCCCTTTGTCCTGTGCCAGCGTGTTTCGTCTTTGTGTGCACTCCAGGCTCTTCACACAGGACTGACCGGCCCTTGCCATGCTTCCGGAGCCTTCAAATAAATCTCCCCTTTACTCTCAACCCTGCAACTGTTTCCTCTGTCCAAGTTGACAAAAAATACTTTTAATACCTCGTAAGATTTTATGAGAACGTTTTTATTAAAACACAATGAAAAATTCTAAACCACTAAATTCGCAAATGTTGTCCTTTAAACATGCAATACTATACTCACTAGCTATCTCCTGATACTCCTTAAACACATCAATGTTTGTTGTAGAGTGATATGTTCCCTTAATATGTTTTTATATGCAACACATAATTCCCAACTCCTTTCCAGTTAGTGTATTTCTCTGAATGTGTGTTTTTTTGTTTGTTTTGAAAATTACAGCATATTTTATGGTATATTTGAACTTTGAGCTGAATCTAGCAAGTGACCTCATTATCCTAAACATACAAATTTTAGCAAAAACTGTGTTGGCTGCACATTGTTTTGTAACAGTTTAATGCACAAAACTAGTGTCAAATTGGGTGTTGGATTTATACAGAATTCATTTGTCGGTATCTTTTATATAAATTACGGACCATTTTATTTGAAATATCCGGCGCCAAGTGCTAAGATATCATTTCACCCTCTAAACACGCCAATGTTAACTAAACTGTAACAGTGTTATTATGTCAACAGTAAAGTTACATAACAGTTGTATTGTGTCTGAAACGTTCTTACCAAATAGTGAAAGGTGTGTCACCCTATCCAAAGTGTTGCCTTTCAACCGCCTTCCAAACATGAACATAATGCTTAATCTAGAAGCTATTAGATAGCATAGATACACAAGAGGTAGCCTTTTTTTTTTCTGCTGCGGAGCAAATAGATAATGTCTGTGATTTAAATGAGTCCCAAGAGGGCAATTTTGAAGCTAAGTTTAGCTAGCAAGCCACAAGTTCAATGACCACTTGTCACATGGGAGCCATTTTAATGTTGACCAAAGGCGTTAGTGTCCACCTGTGGAGATGAGTTTGCTGCCGCAGGACACATCCCCGCCTAATTCAATCAGCCGACAGGTTCCTCCTTCACTGCCACCTTCTCGTTATCGCTAAGCTGAAGACTTTTTTTAATTGAGCCACATGTCCCAATAGAGTGGCTTGTAGCGATTCATTAAAACCAAATGGAAATGGACGCCGGCAGCGCTGGCCCAGTGGCCTCGATTGAATTCCCATGCAGCCTCCGTGACACATGTGTACGCTTTCTTTTAAGTCTGACTTACTTGCAATGCCACTTACTTGACTGTCTATATGTGCGTGCGCATGCACGTGCCCTTGTGTGTGTGTGTGTGTGTGTGTGTGTGCGTGCGCGCGTGTGTGACAGAGAAGCAGATGTGCCGAGAGATAAATGTGTCAGATGGCAGGCAGGAAACCAGGCCGTCCGGCACCAAATGTGGTTTAAATTAAGCAACATGATCGCCGGGTTGCACTAAATAGTGAAAAGTTCCATGAATTCCTTTCACGCCTTTACAAAAATATCGACAATGACATTTACATTCGCCCAGAAAAAAAATCTCAGTATGTTGTAAGCACTTCGGGCCCTATCGTCATGACCACCGTAAGTCTAGTGCAAAGCACGGTCTAACTGTGCATGTGTGGCGTTTTCTTTGTTTTGGTACTTTCTTCGACGCACGCAGTTAGAAATGGGTGTTTGCGCTGTTTTGGGCGTGAACACAGCCGACTTACTTCCCAGTCAACGGCAGGGGCTTCTCTCATTCCCTTTAAATTCAGCGCAGAGAGGTTTACGGTCTACATAAACTAACTTGCTGGAGTCAAAACAGGAGAATGACACACACAAAGTATCTTTGTATGGAATTGCAACAAGATCTCCACTTGCAAATGATGTAAAGTTGGTCAGGGAGATTGAAGACCAATTATCATGATTCCGTTTCTGTTAGCCTTCAGCGGGTGGCAGAGGTGTTCTGGTCTTTCCAACTGCGCGCCTGTTACCCATCACGATAAACAGACAATTAAAGCATTTCCAAGCCGACAACTGACTTGAGGATAATTCGCCTTGCTCAAGCCGTTGTTCATGAGTTCTAGGCGTTCTAGATTTTGCTCCGTTTTTCTCATTCTTTGTTTATTGCTAACTGTTTTCTTGTAAGTAGTCATTTGGTTTGGTAAGTTATTCTTGGTTGGTATTTGTCGTGATATGATTCTCGAGTCCTTTTGAGGAAAGCAATTTCCATTTCTATTTTCCGTGCCTTTCGCAAAACACTTTTTGTTTCTCTCGTTTTATCCTGACGTGTTGACCTGTATCATTATTTGTACTTACGTTTGTTAATCAACCTTTTTTGTACCATAATCTTATCCTTGTCTATGTTTGTGGGATCCACCCTTGTCCAGATCATTCCAGAAACGTTACATCAGTGCTGTGAAGAGACCACCTTCCAGCATGGATTACGCGTCTGTGTGTGACACCACCCAATTCCCCTACCCATATCTGGGCTAAAGCCAGGGGGGCGGGGGGTGATTTTTAAAACATATTATAGATCATAATAACAACAATGCGTTCAATGAATTGATTTCCAAGATGATTCGGAGGGTGCGATGTACGTTGTCTTATTTATGAGTGAAATACGATGACATTCACCGCCCACGTTCAGAGAGCTCAGAATATTTCTGCCTGAACCGCTATCAAAATCACTACAATTGTGTTAACTTACACCACCTGCACCACAAAGCTGGCCTTAAATTGAGTGTACTTTTTGCCACCAAACTGCCAGGTGTCCTGAGGGTGTGTAAAAAAAAAAAAAAGCCTTCAATCTACCAGAAAGCCAAGCAAGCTACATACAGCATGGTCTGCCAAATTCTCAATCAAATGTAACTAGGCTTGCACCAGCATGAAAATCAAGAGTTTTAAACGCCCAAGTGCACATATGCTATCGATAAAAATAGAACCCTCTGTCTTAAAAGTGAATTCCACTTCACAACTGGAGGGGAAGCTGTGCAGTAAAACAAATAATTATTCCGGACCGCTGCTTTATGCAAGAGCTACCTGCCCGCCAGCCCCGCACACCACCTTCTTTCCACAAAACACTGCCGTTACGCAACCAGCACCACATTTTGTGATAACTCTCATCTGACTTGAACTAGATTCACCTTCCAGCTAAAAACGTCCACAAGTTTTCATGTGTGCCAGCAGCACCGTGTTCAGCCAAGCCGCAGCCAGGCTCTGCGACCGTGACGTGAAATGGAACGATAGCCAATGAGGAAGTGTCTTGAAGCTCGCGCTGTTGCCGGCCACAAAGAGAGGAGCAACTGATTGTGTGTATAACATATCTCGATCCATTCATCCATTTTCTAATCCACTTATCCTGACAAGGGTCGCGTGTGTATCCCAGCTGTCTTCAGGCAGTTGGCGTGGTCCACCCTGAACCGGTTGCCAGTTAATCGCAGGGCACACATAGACAAAAAACCATTCGTGCTCACAATCACACCAATTTGGAGTGTCCAATCAACCTGCCACGCATGTTTTTGGAATGTGGGAGGAAACCAAAGTACCCGGAGAAAACCCTCTAACCCTAGCATGTCAGCCTCTGCACCGTGAGGCTGACAAGCTAACCAGTCAACCACTGTGCCGTCCAAAACATCTCACAAGTCATTAACCACAACAGAATTACATGCTTTGTACAGTAGTTACCGGACAAGCTGTTAGCCTAGCTCCTTCGACTATACGTGCCCAGGTCAGTGATGTATTCCAATTTCAGAAATGATTAGCAAATTAGTTAAGTTCCAGCTCATTCACAGCAGCGGTAAGATGAGTGCACACTGGACAGAAACCTGAAAGAATTTTAACGACAAAAAAACAAACAACCCCCCCCCTCCCCAGAGCTTATTGTGAGGGCTAATTTTAAGTTCTATAAAATGGTAGGTGGTTCAAATTAGCCTTGCAGTGTTCCATTTCGCAATGGACTGAGTCGTTATCCATCCATCCATTTCCAACACCACTTATCCTGAACAGGGTCATGCCGAATTGCTCGAGCCTATCCCAGCTGACTTCGGGCAGGAGGTAGGCTACACACCCAAATCGATCGCCAGTCAGTCGCAGGGCATATATAGAAACAAACAAACCACTGACACCCACATACGCACCGTCACTGAGTGGGAACCGATCGCACGCTGCCGGCACACAAGTCAGGCGAGCGTACTGCTACAGGCTACGCCATCAGCAACTCGGAATGAGTTGTTTGACAAGTGAAATTAGCTTCCATTGTTTCCCAAAAGACCTCGCCCTTCGAGCGCGGCCGATGCATAAAAGACAAAGAAGCGGCTTTGTTGCGAATCGACACACAAAGGTATGAAGCAGACATTTCAGCAAGCATCAAAGTCATTGTCACAAAGTCACAAAGAGGAGGCGAGTTTCAGTCAAAAATGCTCTACCGTTCTTGTATGAAATCTCTGGCCCTTCTCACCCCTTCTCCCCTTCATCTGAACACAAACATTCTCAAATCGAATCCCCTAGACTTCACAGTTAAGCAGTTACAATTTACGATGTGGGAAGCTAGTTCACACCGTTGTATTCTTCTTCTCTTGTGCTGTCGGACTATCAAATGTAGGGCATGGCGACATTGCCGCTGGTGTAGCCGTTCCATTCGGAAGAGCATTTTACAGTGTTTGCGACTGAAACCAGTCTAGCCTTAGCAGTTGGCCTCCAATGATCTTTATCCATGCCAAAATGCAGAGTATCAACAAACGAATCCTCCGAATTTGGCTTCCACAGTGCGCAGAGCCTTTCCGAAAGTGGGGAAGGTTTCTCGCCATTCATTATCCCGCTGGTGTGAATGAAGAAGGACATTAAGTGGAAAATGATTTGCCATTCAATAGCAAAATCTGGAGCGTGTCACGGAACTGCTGCAAGTAGTCCATTTCTTCTATTTGTACTACTTGAGGGTGAGTGGCCGTCTCGGAAACCAAGCGTTGTGGGTTTGATTGAGCCCCCGCGACCATGTCCGAGTGTCAAATAGGACTAAGATAATTTGCTTCCTGATTGCCCATCCTTCCTTTTCATATCACAATCATGCAATCGTGAGCTAGACCAACCTTACCATACACATAAGGATTTCAGATCATAAATATTGAACAGGTAGAACATTGACCATTGTTGGCGCAACAGTTATTTAAGCTGAGCAGGCGAGGAAATATCACTCCTTACACACCCAACGTCACAGGCTAATCGCTCCCAATAATCTGACAAAGACATTCGGTAATCACACCTTTGAAAATGAGAGAAAATGTTCACATTGGGTCTGATTTTCGACACGTGCTTACCCCACTTAAGATGTCAAAAATCGTGAAAAGAAACATGTTTATTTTACATAAGAGCACATAAGACAATTAATTCACCCAATTTTTCACGTTGTTTGCAGGCCCGCTGCTTCCCCCTATACCCTCCCTTCTCAATGAATGAAGCGAGGCGCTTGGGACGACCGCAAGCAAGCTTTTGACACAAGTGCCAATCCACTTATCCGCCCACCTAACACGGAACACAAAGACTGGTTGCTGCTCCATGGAAACACAGATTTCTTACATTGGTATAAGGTAGGTCTGAATTGAGGAAATCTCCTTGACGAAAGCCAAGACGCATCCTTTGGGTGAAGCTGCTATCATGATTAAAGTATTCACACGGTCTGTTGCAAAGGGCGTGTGTGTGTGTGTGTGTGTAGGAGGGGGGAGGGGTGGGGGTTGTGGTTGGTGGGACGCTTGAACGCACCAGCACAAGATGATAAAATATGTCTGCTGAAATTAATCTTTCGCTCCACCAACCACAGCCTAGTAAACGCAGAATGAAACTAGGTCCCAACTAATTGCATATGCACATTGCTGAGGTTTAATTTTAAAAAGTTTATTTTTTGGGCTCCAACAGAGTCAATCAAGTTGTCAGTTTGGAATGGAGGCGCCGTATATGCATTAAAAAAAAAAAGCACACATGCAGTAAGTACACAAGGATGAATAATATTCAACAAATATCTTCCACACCACTGAGAAATGATGCCATTTACTGTAAATGTGCATTGTGGTAAAGCTCCTTTCGAGTAATGATCCAGTAACTCTGCAATGTGATCCTCTCAATGTCCAGTAGCAACATTGCAAATGTTACATGTGGATACAACTAATATGTTGGGTGGTGATACAGCAAATGATCCAATATGATACGGTACATATCTCGGATCACCACTGTAAATATTTCCATAGTGATACTGCCAATGACTAAGAGCAATTTGGAAATTTGATGTCCTGGTAGTACCGATGCCACAATGGACCAGGAATGAAACTTACAAACTATCCACTGTGATGCTTGAAAGCTTG
Source organism: Hippocampus guttulatus (assembly GCF_054856545.1). Taxonomy (NCBI): domain Eukaryota; kingdom Metazoa; phylum Chordata; class Actinopteri; order Syngnathiformes; family Syngnathidae; genus Hippocampus; species Hippocampus guttulatus. The sequence goes on from NC_141274.1 coordinate 832,642, forward strand.
AATTCTGAAAAAGTCATAAACTGATACCATGGTAATGATATATATAGGGCTATTGTAAATCTCTCATGTCAAAACTTGGACGGGCTAGTAGTGGTACTGGAAGTCCCGATACCGAAAATGAAGACGGTATAAATGTCCAGTTGTGATTCTGTAACTGTTCAGCGTGATACTGGAAATTTCCACAAGCAATACTGCAAATGTTCACGACTGAAACTGTAAATGTCCAATGTGATACTGTCAAGTAATAATGTTGCAACGACCCAAAACTTTGAAAGTTTAGTTCCAATACTGCAAATGCCCAACATAATGGCACCTTGATTTTGTATGATGCTAATTTCCACTCTCAACACCGTCAGTATCCGACCATGAAGCGAATATTCAGTGTCATGATTTTCGATTGCTAACATAATTTATATTTTTATTCTAAACTGGAAAGGTTCTGCGATTGGCTGGCAACCGGTTCAGGGTGTCCCCCGCCTACTGCCCGAAGACAGCTGGGACCTATCCCAGCACGCCCCGCGACCCTTGTGAGGATAAGCAGATCGGAAAGTGGATGGATGGAACTGGAAAGGGTCTGGGGGGGGGGGGGGGGTTCCAAGAATTGCAGTGCATGAGACAAGCCTGAGTTGGGCAGACGATTCAAGGCAGTAAAAAAACAATGAAGAGAAGACATTGATTTCTGAGCAGCAGCAGTCGATGCGATTATTGGCCATGTGCAAGTCAATCCAAAAAAATGTTTGGCGACAATCAATTTGTGTAAAATAGACATTCCGGTTGCCGCGAAAATGGGCCAAAACCACTCACCCACTGAGCACCACGATGAAGTCCATAACATTCCAGCCGTTCCTCAGGTAGGAACCTTTGTGGAAAACAAAACCCAGAGCCACTAGCTTGATGCCTGCCTCGAAGCAGAAGATCCCAATGAAGTACGGCTCCGTTTTCTCCTGCACACATAAAGATGGGTCAGCGAATCGATCTGATCATAAACATGTCGCGGAAGTCAAAACAATGCCGTGAAGTCTGTGACGCCTGTCAAGACGCCAACCAGCCTGCAATTACAAGCGAGTGTCTGGTGGAGTGCACAAAACGCACAATAACGTACCGGCCTCATCGTTCATCTATGTTTATATTTACAAAATATGACCACTGGAATTGACATGTTTAGTATTGCTACAGACACTGATACATACTGATGATATACACTGTCTGTAAGACATAACAGAAGTCCATATATATACCATTAAAAAAAAAACATTGTGTAAAGTCATTATTTCACGGCCACAAACCTGGATAAAATTTTAAGTCGGGCAATTCAACAATAAATGTCAATACTAATTAATTTATATTTTAACCCTTTCAAGGACAGCGGTTACGACAGTGGACAGTTTATCAGATTATCAGGTTATCATTATTTGTGCATGAAAGGGTTAAATTGAAATTAAATTACTGTTTTGGCCAGAATACAAAATACAAAATACAAGTTATGTAGCCTACTGATATCATAAATATCCTGTATCTGGATTAGAAATATCCATTTACTTCATTATCGCTGCAGCAACGACTGAACAATAAAAACCGACACAGCCTGCACTTGAAGTCGCAGTAAATGGCTAATTCTTGACTCTCAAGTCCCACTATATATTTTTGCTCACCAGTCTCTTTGCCATGGGGGTCTTGTCCTCTCCGGGCAGGTGCTGCTCCAGAGCCAGCACCACACAGTTGGCGGTGATGGTAGCCAGGATCATGTACTCGAACGGCGTAAAAGCCCAAAGTGAAGGAAAACACTCATATGTGCCATATATAAATTGTAGACATATACAACACTGCTCAGAACAGTAAAATGTCTACCAGTCAAACACTGGCTTTGGTCTTTAAAAAAAACCCCCAAAACAATTGCATCAGTTTTGTGCAACAGCAAAAACAACCGGATGAATGATGTTTAAATGACAGATAAATTAAGGCATAGTTCATGTTTTGAGATACAGATAGGAGGCTGCTGTCGCTATGGCAACCTTTGAGTCTTTTAAAGCGCTTTTCATGGTGAGACATAGAGAGCAGGTGAGAAAGGGAGCCAGCGAGTGAAAGAGGGACAGAGGGAGGGAGGGAGCGGAACCAGAGTACCGCTAAGTCACCTTGGCCTGACTGGCAGGGTGGGAAAACTTTTATACAGTCGCAGACTGTCAGGGATTTTTTTTTTTTAATACATTACTGGAAATGTACATCTTTTAAGTGGCAAACGTCTCTGACTATTGGGCAAATGTTGTGTATGCAATACAGCAAACATACGAAATTATTAGAGCAAAGGTCCTGTATCGATACCGTACATGTAAAGCATTTGTATTCAGAAAGTGTTCAATATCAGTATAATATCGATACTGGACATTCGTAATGTCCGGTATCGATATTATCCAATCCTGCGAATCTCTAATATATTTTAAGATGCAATAGTAAGAGCAAATGTCCTGCATCACTCTGTTCCATGATGGTGTTGTAAATGCCCTGTATCAATATTAGGTCTCACATCAACATTATCTAATACGGTAAAATTTCAAACCATTATTGCAAGTACAACAGCTAATGTCAAGTATTTGTCTTGTTAATGTCCCATATTGGTGGATTTAGTATCTCTACTATGGATGGTCAGTATCAATAATTTGACTGCCCGGTGGTAATGTTGAGTGAACGCTGGCGCGTTTTGGCTGCCGCTGCTCAACCCGTATTGTTTTGTGTTTTTTGTTATTGTAAAGTGTCCTTGGGTGTCTTGAAAGGCGCTTATAAATAAAATCTATTATTATTATTATTATTATTATCCGCTACTGTAAATGTTCACATATGATGAATGTCCACTATCAATCTTGTAAATACAAATACAGCAATTGTTCAATACTGATGCTGCAAATGTATATTAAGAGCTATGAAGTACTTTTGGCAAGTTGCACCCGTACCGCCACAGATACTGAGAGCAGACTAACACGCGTATTGAGTGAGTGGGAGGTGACCGTGAGGAGGCCTCGATGTCACCGTCTCCTCCTCCAGTAAAAATGAGGTCAGCGCATCACAGAGAACTGGCTAGGAGGGCGACCTGGAGACCAACACTTACTCACACCATCGCACTCACATTGACAGTGCCAGTTATTGATTGCAGCTCAAAATAACGGCACATGCTATCCGTCACACATTCAATCAAGTAGAATTTGCATGAAAGCTAGTCATCATTTAATAGATTCTGTCAGAGTTGACATAACGCAAGTCGATGACGTTTCTGTGAACACCTGGTGCAAAACTTCGTCGATTGCGAGGAGTGCAGGGTGAAAAACAGACATTTGTGTGTCTCTGTGCGTGTGAGTAATATATTTTTTGTGTTAATGCACACTGCACGCTAAGGATCCTCTCAGTGTCACTTTCACAAAAAGTATATATACAGGTATATATATTTTTTAATAAAGCAGGTCACCTTGAACATACGGTGCCTGGTAACCTGCGTCATCGGAAGTTGTTAGCGCTCAGCGGTCTGCAATTGCAGCTTGCGATCAGAGCTGTTGCAATTTAGCTTTTATTATTATTATTATCAGTCAAATTTAGTTTCGTGTACAATTCACTGATGGCACTCGCAAAGAATGGCAATCTGGAGGGCCGAGAGAAGCATTTTAAAATGGTACGTATGCGCTACGATAATTAACAGGCAGCAAAAAGTGCGTCCCAGGCCTGGCGGTGAGGTTGGCGGTGATTTCCTTTTCACAAACTCATCAACTCTTGTGTCTACTTTATTTTTCTGTTTCGTTCATCTTCGGGGCTGTTATGGCTGCTGCTCATCATGACATGCGTGTTTAAGAGCACGTGTACGCGCATGTGCGCAGCAACGGGTCGATCACGAGTGGTTGGTTGATCTCAAAGTAGATCTCTGGTCCAAAAAGTTTGGGCACCCCTGGTCTAGAAAATAGAAGCACTTGGAGACGGAGTCATGAGCAGGGCTTAATAATCCCACGGCCAGTTGGCGTGGCATGGCCTTTAAAGGCAGCTAGGTAACAAGGATGATTAATGTCTGGTGCGGCTCATGAGGGAACGCCCACTCTGAAGAGACTGAAAAAAAAAAAAAAAGCAAACAGGACAGGATCATGACAAACATGTACGTATGTTCACTCAACATACTTTCAATTTCTTGGCTCAACAAAATTGTATCTTACTCATTGAAAGCGCTTTAATTAGGTGGAAATTATTTCCATAATTTTATTACGTCCACTCAATTACTTATTTCTTTGAGTAGTACAGTCGGCATACTCGGAGGACAACGCTAGTGAGGCAAACCTGTAACCTAGTTCGCAACTGCACGCTACTTGTACGGTACGCAGTCCGAACATTCATTTGATATTCTTGAGGTCCAGCTATGGCATGGTCTTTATCTTCACTAGTAAGACAATTTCGTGCACCAGTGGAATGACTCGGGAATTATGGGTGATAAGAGTGGCTCATGCTAACACATTGAATAAATGGCACGGCTTGGAAAGTGCAGAGTGACGAAGCTTTGTGCTAACCAGCCCAAATCACATTGAATTAATTCATATGAATGTTTTGCACTTGGACGGGATGGAGGGGGAAAGACGTGGGTCTGAATACGCCGACTTTTTGCCAAAGCCCTCCCACACACCTCTCTGCCAATTCCAAGGCCCCTGAGCGAGTCTTGACCATTAGACCCCCACCCCCCACCACTCCCACTCACCCACACTGGTTAGGTAACCAGAGGACGACTGGCACGCTGCAAACTAGAGAGGGGGTGATTGGAGTGATCCGCAGCCGAATACGGCGGATCGTTTGGACAGAGAACGTGTTTCCAAACTCCATCATAATCCAAATCGTGGCTGTGCTTACAAGTATATTACATGGAGAGAAACAAACACACCAACACACACACACACGCGCACAAACATCTTGTGCAAGGAAGTAGAGAGGAGCTACTGAGTTGGATTTGAACCGACACCCACTCAGAGCACTATAAGGCATCCAGTGCTGTGCTTACATGTGCCCACACTGTATGCGCCTCGCCCACAGGCTGCTGCAGCTTCTAATGATCACCACACACACACACACACACTAACCATGTGTCCTCTGCGTTGAGTGGAGCACACACAGTGAAGACTGTGCACTCTACAGCAATTGAATTCAGTGCGGGGGCCTTATGGTCAAAAGTATTGGGACACCTACTGCAGGAAGTGAAATATTCAAGCTGCCTGTCTTACTTCCCAAAGATGTGGGTCTGTTTGCTCATCCTTGAGGTGTTTGTCAGGCGGTGCAAAGTTCTTCCGCAGCAAACGCCTCTTCTATATTTGGAGCATGCTTTGTGCATTAGGAGGGCTAATGTGCTTGGAGGGAGAATGATCAGCCATCGGTTTGTGACCTGAAGCTGAAGCACACTTGGGTTCGACAGTCGAGCGACGATCAACTTCTGAGTGGCTTAGAAACACAAAATGAAGGTCAAAGATGATCCGGCTCCTCGATTATAGGCAAAAAAGGCAACTGAAAAAGATGCTCTGGCACCACAAAATTGGAGGGAAAAAATGGCCTCCTGCCTCCAGTTATTGAGCACTGCTTCTAACTTGCTTCTGAGTGATCAGTCTGAACATGAACATCACCAGTTGTATCGCTCATTTTTGCTTCGTAGGGCTCTGAAAGATCACTTGATGAGATGAAATCTACTCATTCAGTGTCTACATTTAATAAATTAATAGTAATATACATATTAGAAACAATACATTGTATATTATGTATGGATAGTTGATGTGATGTATCGATCCCACTTTTGTATTTTAAAGTATAGTAATTGAATTATTTTTTGTTATACTGATTGAGTGTTGTTATTTTAGATACCAAAGAATTTGAAAACAATGTGATTTCATTTATTTTGTGAGTGTATGTACTGTAACTCCGAAATGAAAGGGTGACGCCCCCACCAAAAATCTTGCCTAGGGGGTCTCGTTGGGTATTGGGTGGGCAGTGGCATGACCTTAAAAGGCCGTTGCTGTTCGTACCCCCTCCAGTGTTGCAGAATGGAAGCAATTCTGCAAGGAAGAGTCATGGACCCGAATTCCTCCCAAGAGGTGTGAAAGACTCATTGCCACGAATTGAAAACGCTTGATTTCAGTTGTTGCTACTGAGAGTGACCCAACCCGTTATTGGGTTGAGGGTGAAATCACGTTTTCACACATAGTGCATTGACCATGCAGGTTTGAATCTTCCATGCCCTTAATAAGGACAAGATTAACATTCGAGTTGGTGGATGCAAAAAAAAAAAAGAAGTTTAAAAGAGGGTGCATGCGTTCACATAACACTGTGTTGTAAAAATGATAATCAATCAATAAAATAGTTAAATTATGACATGATATAGTTTTTACGCACCTGAAAATGTGCAAATGACAAAAACAATATTTATGGGGGTACTATGGGATTCGGACCAGCCCCGGAATGATAATTAAGTAATTGTGATTTTTGACATTTGTGCTGATGACAAACTGTCTGTTTGGTTCGTTAAAATAAAGAAGAAAAAAAATCGCAAGGACTGTAAACCAACCCCTTAAGGATAATTAACCAGGCATGATTGAAAAAAAAAACAAGCAGAAACGCTTGAAAATCGATGACGGACGTGCAAATCATCGAAAAGCACAAAAGTAAGAAGTTGTGTTGTTGCGCTGTCCGCGGTGCTTGAACCTTCACGTTCGCACTCACCAGGAAGGATATGGCCACTCGATGATTCGGCGCGCGTACTTCCGGATGATGTTGTCCTCGGCGAAGATGAACAGCGACCTGTTGACCGTCAGGCAGTTTTGCCGGTGCGGGACCGGGTTGTACAGAGCCATGGTCCGGGCCCGCTGCGCCTTGGCTTGCTTCATGGACGCCGAGATCGCGCCCGATCCGTCGGCGCCTCCTCCTGCTCCTCCTCCGGCCACCGCAGCGGCCCCGGGGTCCTGCGCATCCCCGCCGCGCTCCGCGTCTCCGTCCCCGGAGTCAACGGTGCTCGGGGCGGAGTCGTCGCCGAAGCGAGCCATTCTAGCGAAAGAGTTGAAAAGAGCACAATTGCCGCTTCTCACTCCATTTCATGTCCCGTCTTGTGAAGTGCGCGCAAAACAACTTTTAGCATGGAGACGTGCGCGTCAAAATCCGCGGCAAGTCCACGAGAACTTTACGCATCACAGCCCCCCCCCCATAATGACCTCCTAAAGTGAGTCTACTCTGCCAGGCTGATTCGATGCCCGAGTGGCTCCATCGCACGCGCAGCTCCAACTGCAGGATTGGGATGAGGATGGAGATGATCACCTGCTGCACGGCTGGTCAGGCAGCACAGCACAGCACAGCATCGCGCCGAACGGCAACCCCCCCCCCCCCCCCCCACCGCTTGCACTCACGCACACCACCTTCCGCTCATCGGAGGAAGACGAGGAAAACGAGGAGGACCGTCCACTTCGTTACCATAGCAATTACAAGCACAGGATTGCATTTTTTTTAAAACTGCCCTAAGAGCCAATGACAAACGTGTATTCGCATTTCTTTGCTTTTTAGACTAAACACAAATAGTACTTCACATTGCCTGCTGGGTTTTTTTTCATTGTTTTGACTTGTAGACATTTATGCTTTTCAGTGGACAGTCACAACACGGCTCGAGCGGTTGTACCGTATTTGCAATCGTAGCAGCAGTCGTAATAGTTGTAGTAGTAATTGTAGTGGCCGTGGTAATACAGTGATACCTCACTTATGGGGAGCGAGTATTGTCTCTCATCATTGTATGAAGTAGGCATGAGCGTGAAGGGTCTTGCCCAAGGACCCACACCGGATGGTGTTATGCGCCCCAAGCGGGATTCAAACCCCCGTCTCCCAAACCGATGCCTTACCAACTGAGCTATCCAGCTGCATATACAGTATATATAAGTTAGGTTAGTGTATAAATAACAAAATACATGAAATATACACGTAGTACTGTATATGTTGCTCTATGTGACTCACTATTGTTTTGCTGACTTTCCCTGCCTCTCGCAGTCCTTTTGCGGCATTTTACCTTTTTTTAAATTTTTAAATATTTCTTATGAATACTTTTGAAAAATCCGCGATGCACTGAAACAGCGAAAAGTGAACCGCAAAGTAGCGAGGGGTCACCGTATACCGCAAATGGCAAGTGTAGTCACAGAAAGAATGTTAAGATTAGTGGTCACGATATGATTACTTTTGTTCGTAGTGAGGCGTGAAGTAGTTATAGTGGTCGACATATTAGAGATTGTACAAGTACCAACAGTAGTTCTAGTCGTAGTGGTAGTAAGAGTGGGATGTGTCGGAGTAGTAGTATGAAGAGTAGTCGTAGAAGTGGTAAGAGTAATAGTCGTAGAAGAGGTAAGTAAAGTAACAATACTAGTAACCACACAAGTAGTAAGAGTGGTAGCACTTAGAAAAGCAGCAGTTGTAGTAAGGGTAGCAGTAAGAGTAGTAGTCGCGGTATTGTAAGAGTGGGAGTAGTAGTCAAAGTTGCAGCAGTAGGAATAGTAGTAACAAGACTTGGAGTCGTAGTAAAGTAACAGTCGTGGTAATCCTAGAAGTAGCAGTCAGAGTCGCGGTAGTTGTTCTCATAGTAAGAGTAGCAGTAAACAGAATAATAAAAGAACTAGTACTCAGAGTAGTTTGAGCAGAAGTGAGAGGAGTAGTTGGAGTCAGTCACAGTTGTACTCCGAGGAGTAGTTGTAGCAGGAGTAGTAGTAGTAGTAAACAATGGAAAACGCCGCTGTTCAGGAAACAACATCTGAAGGCGTGTCTTTGAGTTCACTCAATCGTACACAACATGGCCGCTGGAGCGATGTAACATTACGACAAAGGAGGAGAATATTTGAGTAGGTTTCTTTGACTTGCACTCGTGTATTTTGCTGACAGAGACTCTCGACGCTTTGCTTTTTAGCATATGCTGCCCACCCTTGAAAGTCAATAAACAGGCAGTTTAAAATTGTAAGCTAGCTCAAGGGAGTCTTGCTTGCACGATAGCAATGTTTCAAAAGTAGGCCATTGTGCTAATATTGGAGCAAAAGTCAAGCGTAAAAATAGAGTGTGAAATAGAGCTGCTCCTTTTTTGGGTTGGGGAGTGGAGTGTTTTCCTTGGGTGCCATCGGTGAGACCTTGCTGCTGGCTCCAGCCGCTACAACGATGACCACCGAAGCCCTCTAGAAAAGATGCGATTGATGCATAAACCGTTGAAAAAGCTCATCCCAATAAAACCTCATGAATAAATGTGCAGATGGGCAGCGATTGAGGGCTCAGACGCAGGATTGGGACGGCAGCCAAGAGACACTGACAAGTGTACACTTGGTAAACAAGTGCAAATCGGCAAGGGAGTCCCAAGGAAAAAAAAAGTACACATCAAGGTTGGGATTACATTAAAAGTGAGCTGCATTTTTGAAGTAAATAGAAAAATAATATGGAGAAGTCAGATCCATTTAAAAAAACAACAACAAAAAACATTGCATAAAAAAATATGAAAGGAACATATCTTTGGCCAATGAACAACACCTACACTCTTGCTTTCTTGATATTTTCATTTATTTAAAAATCTAAATCTATTAATTAATGAAGCTTCTTTTTTCATGAAAAAAATGTTATCACTGTTCCTGTCCAATGAAAAGAAAATTGAATTATCTCCTTTAAAAAAAGTCTTTCTTTATATTTTTTCCTTGCTTATATTAGAATAGTGAATTTTTTGGGGTTCATTAAAAAAATAAATAAATACAAAAATGTATCGGGCGGCACGCTGGGCTGCTGGCTAGCACGTCAAAGGCCTCACAGTGCAGAGATGCGGGGTTCGATTCTGCCATGAATCAATCTTCCATCCATCTTCAGATCCGCTTTATCCTCACAAGGGTCGCGGGGAGTGCTTTAGCCTACCCCAGTTGTCTTTGGGCAGTAGGCGGGGGACACCCTGAACCGGTTGCCAGCCAATCGCAGGGCACACACAGACGAACAACCATCCACCCTCACACTCATACCTAGGGACAATTTAGAGTGTTCAATCAGCTTGCCATGCATGTTTTTGGAATGTGGGAGGAAAAACCCGGGAAAAACCCACGCAGGCACGGGGAGAACATGCAAACTCCACACAGGAAGGCCAGAGCCAGGATCGAACCCACGATCTCTTAACTGTGAGGTCAACGCACTAACCATTGAACCACCGGGCCGCCCTCTCTCTCTCTCTCTCTCTCTCTCTATATATATATATATATATATATATATACAAACAGTATATATATATAAAAATATATTTATATTTATATTGTATGTCCATTTTGTTTCTGTTTTTTTCTTTATTATTTTTTCTTTATTATTATAATAGTTGTTTTTGTTAATATTTTAGCAGTAGTAGTGGTATTTATTTAAATAAAAATATACGATTTAGTCCTTAAATATTTTCAGTCACAAAAAATAAGAATGTGTCATCAGCATCACTGTCAAATGAAAGAGCACATATCTCAATTTAGGAGTTTAAAAGCTATTTTTCTCTTGTTTTCTTCAACATTTTCTTCAAAAGTGTTGTATTTTTGATCTCTAATTTTTTTTGTCAGTTACTTCAAACATGACATGTTTTCTTTCTTTTTTTAAACTTTTTTTTAGCCATATGAACAGTCTTTTTATTCCATAATATATCAACAACTGCTTTTGATGGTGGTGTAAAGTTTTACATTTGACATATCTCTCAAAGTATTAGCAAACCATTTATTATCAGTAGTAGTATTTTGTCATGTGCGTGCATGCATGCATACATGCAATGCCTGTCTGTGCGTGTGTGTGTGTATGTACAGTATGTATGTATATATATATATATATATATACAGTAATATATATATATATATATATATTACTGTACTGTACATTAGAATACACGTCTCACTACATTAGAAACATATTGCATTCATCTGCACACCTCCATAAAACACACCATCTAGCAAATTGTTTGTCCAGCCCTCCAAACAGCATCTCTCTCTCTCTACTTCCTCTCTCTGTTGATATGCACAATCTCCCAATGTCTGTTGTTTCCATAGCAACCAGGCTGGCTTCAATTCCTGCTGCCGTTCTTTTTATTTCTGCCAACAAAAGACATCCTTCACAATGGCTCTTCCTGCAGAAATGTGCTTTTCGTCACACAAACGCGCGCGCGCACACACACACACACACACACACACACGTACACAGAAGTGCAGTTTGGTGAGGCTTTGAGATCTACGGTAGTTTGTGCTGCCAAGTGGAAACTACACCGTATGGACAAAAAGGAGGAATCTCAAAGTTGGCCAGTGCTAATTTATGAATAAATATCAATTAGGGGACCCCTTCCCTCCCTGAGTTAACCCATAATGTTAAGTAATCACGATGTATTTTCACTTATGAGCTGTTGAAATATAAGTATTCATAATTTTTAAATTATGATTAAAATTGAGCAAAAAATGAAGCCAATTTCTCCACAGCAAACTACATTTTGTCTTTAAAAAATATGATGAAGGAAATTACTTATTTTAAAATTACAGATATATACATATGAAGTATCTGAGAAGCAACTACACTTTTTTAAAAATTAAAATTGTATCCAATCAGAATGCTTCATAACATCCAAAGAATACACAGTGGAGGGCATTGCGGTCATCTACAACTTTATATTTGTTGTTGGTGGGTAGTTGTCAGTCCCGCTCTCCTCAACTGTCTATTGGCGTTCCACAGGGTTCAGTTTAAGGGGTGCTGCTTTTCTCTTTGTATTTGCTGCCGTTTGGTTCCATCTCGATTAAGCACACAATTTCCTTGCAATGCCATTTCCTCTCAGTCGTTCCCTAGCAACAGCTATCAGTACTATTTGGAGCAAGAAGTGCCATTCAAATGGATGACTAACTGTGCTGTGGAAGTGAATGCTAAATGTTCAATAATGGGGGTGCGGCAAATCAAAGGAAAGTTTGATTTAGGGTTGAAAACTATGCACACGTTCATGTGTTGGATATGAATTAAACATCATTGAAAGTATTGAGTTCATCTCTGTGTGCCCTGTGATTGGCTGGCAACCCCGCCTACTGCCCAAAGACAGCTGGGATAGCTCCAGCACCCCCCGCGACCCTTGTGAGGATAAAGCGGATCAGAAAATGGATGGATGGATGGATAAAAGTATTGAAATTGTGAATACAGAGTAGTTAATAAGTCTAAACATTTTGAGAATATTTATTTATTATTATTTTTTAAAATCTGGTTTAATAATGACGAAGAAATTGTTATAATTTAAGAAAATGATTAAATGAATAATTGAACAACTAAAAATATGTTCGACTAGAAAAATAAAAAATAAAAGATATATAGTCCACGGGTATAATATAATAACCATACAAATGATGTGATTTTAAATAATAAGGAAACAAAATATTCCAATTCCAAACGCACTCCGCTGCTTTCCTACTTTGATTTCCTAGCATCCCCTAACGGCCAAAAACTGCAATGCACTCCAAAAAAAAAAAGTAGCACAGCTTGGCGCATTCTTTCACACTGCCAACGTATTATGTCCTGAAATAAAAAAAGTGAGGCTAACAAATACTGTAAAGAAGGAGCTGCTAACTGTTGGGGTGGATGGAGTGGGTGTTGGACGAAAACGAGGAGGGAGGGGGGAGGAAGCGTGCGTCTGTCTGTGGGGTGGGGGCTTGGGGTTACGCTTGATGGAGAGCCACTCCACTCTCAAGTGTTGCCAAGCGTCTCATTACGGCACCCGCAGCTCGGCCATTAATGGATGTGCAAACGCGCGCACACACACAAATTGTGAAAAACTGAGTTTGGAGCCATGAATCCGTGGGAAATGATTGTATGATTCATTGCTTTGCTGCAGAACCTCTAAAGAATTAGAAGGAAAAAAATATAAAGAAGGTAGCACCAAAGCAGCATTAGTTGAGCACGCGACTTCCTGTCAAGGTGACTCACTCACTGACGACACTGGGTGGCTGTGACCTCAACTTTTTCATATTTTCCTTTTCACTTTTTTTTCATATCGTATCAGAACATGTCTATTTTATAAAACCCAAACAATCAAATCTTTTTATTATTATTATTATTCATTCATTCATTTTCCAAACCGCTTATCCTGACGAGGGTAGCGGAGCATGCTGGAGCCTATCCCAGCTGTCTTCGGGTAGTAGCCACGGTACACCCTGAATTGGTCACCAGCCAATTGCTGGCCACACATTAACGAACAACCATTCGCACTCACGCTCACACCTTGGGTCAAGTCAGAATGTTCCATTAACCTGCCACGTATGCTTTTGGAATGTGGGAGGAAACCAGAGTACCCGGAGAAAACCCACACGGGCCCGGGGAGAACATGCAAACTCCACACAGGGAAGGCCATTGCCGGAATCGAACCCTGAACCTCTGCACTGTAAGGCTGACACACTAACCAGTCGCCCACCGAGCCGCCCTCACATTCATGAATTTAAAATAATTCAAAAGATTAAAAGCTCTGCTTAATTTTCTAGATACACTCAGTATAGTGTCATTAAATAAAAATATGTGTCACGATTATTGTTAATAGTATTACAAATCCGATTTTTTTATGGAGCGCGGTTCCGCTAAATTATCCTTCTTCTTTTGAATTCCCAAGACAGTCATTTGTACACCAACGTATGCTGGAAACGATGGTTCCTGAGTGAACCAGACAGAAGCAGGTGGAGGCTATTTAAGGCGGTGAACATATAAGCGCACTGGAAACGGAGATACACGCACATCCACCCGGTTATGTCTTCATATGGGATATTCATTTAAGTCAGAAATTGTACACAATGCGAAGAAAGCAAGCACGGGAAAAAAGTGGTTCGCTTGTTCGGCTCACTGTTGAGAGGCAACGGATTTATTGAAACGTATTTCATGTACTTATTGTCAAATGGTTTCTAATTGTGTTGAACTTTTTTCTAAATTTCTTGAATGTAATTCAAGGTCATGCAGTTATGTTACTGAAATTGACTTCCATCCATCCATTCATTATCCAATCCGCTTGATCCTCACAAGGCTGGTGGGGGGTGCTGGAGCCGATCCCAGCTGTCTTCGGGCAGTAGGCGGGGGACACCCTGAACCGGTTGCCAGACAATCGCAGGGCACACAGAGATGAACAACCATCCGGGCTCACAAATCACACCTAGGGACAATTTTGAATGTTCCTTTTGGACTGTGGGAAGAAACTGGAGAACCCGGAGCAAACGCACGCAGGCCCGGGGAGAACAAGCAAACTCCACACAGGAAGGCCGGAGCCGGAATCGAACCCTCCACCTCTGTACTGTGAGGCGGGCGTGCTAACCACTCGACTACCTGAAATTCATTCCATTCAATGTAATTTTATTTGATCTCTCTGTATTAAATTTTCATTCATTTAAATGCATTTAAATTATTTGTGTTTTAGATTGACTCATGCTAAAAGACGTGTAGAAACATTAGGATTTGCAGATTTGCAGCCTCTGCTCAACAACACTGGTGTTAAAATTTGTAACGTGAACTAACTGTGTGTGGATGACATTCATTTTCTCAGTTTGTAAAGCGTGTCAAACTGAAAGAAGTTCACTAGGTCAGTATCATGTTCAAACAACAAACTGATTTGATTGTTGTCATAACAAAAGGCATTCAGTGAAGTGAGTCTGTGTGTCGAGCAGGGATGCTAATTACATCGATCGCGTTCGACCGGTCGCAAGTCGATCCCGAGGGGTGTAGAGGAAAAACAATCAAACATATTCTTGTCTCTGTGCATGTTAGTAATATACTTTTGTGTTAATGCACACTGCACCCCAGTCATCCTATCAGTCTCACTTTAACCAATAAATATTTTAAAAATAAAATTAAATAAAGCAGGTCACCTTTAACCTACGGTGGCGCGTGACTTGCATCACCGGAAGTTGTTAGCGCTCAGCAGTCTGCAATTGCAGCTTCCTCTAAGACATGTTGCGATATAGCTTTTATTCTCATTCAAAGTTAGTTTTGTGTGCAACTCACCCATGGCACGCGCAAAGAATGGCAATCTGGAGGGCCGAGAGAAGCATTTTAAAATGGTACGCTGGAGCTCCGATAGTTAAAAGGTTGCAAAAGTGCGTCGCATGTCTCCGCGCCGGGTCTCCCACAAAGGTATGCAGTGATTTCCTTTTCACAAACTCATCAACGCTTATGTCTACTTATCTTCCTGTTTCATTCATCTTAAGGGCCTTTATGGCTGTTGCTCATCATGGCATGCGTGTGAATGTGCGCGCGTTGATCGAAAAGTAGATCTTCGGTCAAAAACGTTTGGGCACGCCTGGTGTAGAGCCTGCCCTCCCAAGCGCACACAATAGTCACCCTCCCCTCGATATGGTCCAGTATCCCTTTTTATAATAGTTATTGGTGGACTTTTTATAGCAGTTAGCTTCTTTTGACACTTGTAGAATGCATCATGGTGTGGAAACAGGAGTTCAGAACAACTTACTCCCACTCCTTTCTGCGAGCTTGTGGCGTGCTCTGCATCTTGTGAGCCTGATGAGCCATGATGATGTCCCTCTGCTCCACGAGGCCACCGCGACGCCGGAGAACTCCGTGCGGGCTGGGGGAGCCCGAACCCCGGTCGGAGTCATCAGCTCCGGCGCGCGGCAGGTCGAAGCTGGCTGCCCGAGCGGGGAGCTCCGGGAACTCGCCGTGCGGCACCTGCAGGGAACAGGAACGGACGCCCTGTGCCAGGCTGGGCCGGCCGGCCAGGGGGGGCTTCCGCCAGGGCTCGGGTTCAGGGAGGGACAGGGAGGAGTGCACGCGTTGCTGTCCGCCCGGACCACACGTGGATGGGGAGTGGAGGGCGGGAGTCAGGGAGATAGACAGGGACTGACTGGAACTAGTGAACATTGCTAGGCCGGCAACAGTCCACCACGTAACGAGGCCTGGGCAGAGACAAAGAGGCGGAAAAAACAGCAACTTTTAGATTGTAGTGACATTTATTCATCAATTTGTGGATTTGGAGAAGGTGTTCGACCATGTTTCCCAGAGGATCTTATCGGGTGTGATTACGAGTGCCGGACACGCTACAGTGTCCTACAATTCCTCGATGACCAGTGTCAGAATGTGGTCTGCATTACTGGCACTTTGTCGGATTCGTTTCCATTGAGGGTTGTCTTTTGTCACAGATTCTGTTCATAACTTCCAGATGAGGTGGCTCGGGCATGTGATTAGGATGCCTCCTGGACGCCTCCCTGGTGAGGTGTTTGGGGGTTATCCCACCGGCAGGAGGGCCCAGGGACGACCCGGGACATACCGGAGAGACTTTGTCTCTGTCATGATTCAGTTTGGGACCAACAGGTGGCACTGTAGGGCTCTCCCTGCAGCTGCAGACCTGTTGGTCGTTATGTAATTATGAGTTGTATCAAAGGACTCCCGAACACTCATTGTCGGGTCATTGTTTGCTCTTGGCTACCGTCGTGTTTGTTTGTTGGCGTTTGTTTTGGTCACGGTTCCGTTTTAGCTTCAGTTGTGATTTTTGTTTGCTACTTTGGACTATGTTTGTTTTGGATTTAGTTTTCTCTGTTTCAATACACTTCAAGTACAACCTGCTCCTCCCTCCTGCCTGCTTTTTTGGGGTCCACCTCCACCATCTCGCAAACGTGATAGTCTCAAGGCTGGCTTGGGAATGCCTCGGGACCCCTCCGGAAGAGTTGGAAGAAGTGGCTGGGACAGGGAAGTCTGGCCTTCTCTGCTAAAGCTGCTGCCCTTACAACCCGACAAATGGATGGACCTACAGTATCTCTCCCAGCTACTCAGCACAATCAGTTGAAGAAGAGAAATACGAGATATGCTCACAATACATTATTTTGAGTCATCCATCCACCCATTTTACGACCCGCTTTATCCTCACAAGGGTGGTGGGGGGTGCTGGAGCCTAGCCCAGCCATCTTTGGGCAGTAGGTGGTTGACGCCCTGAAGCGGTTGCCAGCCAATCGCAGGGCACACAGAGACGAACAACCATCCACGCTCACACTCACGCCTCGGGACAATTCTGAGTGTTCAATCAACCTACCATGCATGTTTTTGGAATGTGGGAGGAAACTGGAGTACCCGGAGAAAACCCACGCAGGCCCGGGAAGAACATGCAAACTCCACACACCGGAGCCGGGATCGAACCCACGGCCTCTGCACTGTGAGGTCGACACGCTAGCCACTGGATTACTGGGGCACCATTCGAGTCGTGCCAAAGCAAATAGATTTATACAACCCTTAATCCCTAAAAAGTCTTAACATTTGACAAATATCAACAACATTCCCTCATGTTAACGATCATGGGACGAAACTCGCCTCCATGGAAAATGCAATAATAATCCTCCGCTTGTCATTGGCG